>NW_024537746.1:0-56078 GCF_016628075.1 Suillus paluster | reverse complement strand
GGATGTGAAGCTGACGAAAAATCTCACACTGTTCAATCATCCACTGGCAGCAGTGTGCGCAGGGAGTGAAATCGGTATGTCCGGTCTAACCTCCACTGTCAGCGGTCTGTATGTTTACTCCGTGCATGTTATTGCTATGTAACATATTCCAATCACTCATTCGACAAAAAAACCGTGACCCGCTGTATGAAAAGACGACTGGCAGCATGGCTCAATTTTACTTCAGCGCAAAGAGCATCTATAGAACTTCAGTGAAAGTTGATTAGGATTTCAACGATGTTCCAGCCATTTTTTCACTCGCATGTCAGCGTTATTCTCGTCGTACTTCAGTTGAGAGTCATTGAAATTTTCGTAGAGCAGCTTGGCTGCTTCAGTGATTCTAGCGATTAATCACACACTGAATTTTCAGTAGAAGGCCTCTAGGGAAATCAATGAGTTCAGTCACTGGGATTAATTGATTCTACTCCCCAATGTTGGGTAGAGGATATTGGACATATCCCATTCATCCAACGTCTGTAGAATGTCCGTAAGGGTCACCAAACTGATTACCGAAAACCGAATGAAAAGATGATCTACCGAAAGACTGAATGAGCACTGGTACAGATTATGTGGGTTCCTAAAACAAGATAGAAAAGACGAAGGAATCAACAAGAATATACATGTGTAAAAATGACTGCGCGACGAGCATCAAGGAGTGCCAACGTGTGGTGTGATCATCTCCGGGATGTCATTGGGAGGAGGTTCGGAGACTGCGGTGGGGAAACGGGTTGCTGTTGGAAGTATGTCGAGTTGTTGGGTGACACTGGCGCGCCAGGTGCACCGGGCGCACCAGGAGGATAGAGCAGCATGGTTGGTGTCAGCTCAATACGTGCTGGGCCACTGTGCGAGGACGCCCTATCAGGGCCGAGTTGAACGGGCTCTGGCGCAGCCATGACGCAGTGTATCCGAGGGTCAAGGTTCATAGGTTGATGGAAGCCTTCCGAACCAGTGGATGGAGGGGCGCAGGTGCCACGACCGTCCCAAATACAGCGTATTTCGTTCCCGGGAATGATCTGTGCGAGCAGGCCTGTCGATATGTGCCTGACTTCAATGAAGCGGGAGTCGAAGAGAAGGATATAAGGCCAGTGCATCGCCACACGCTCAGCCGTGCCCTCCCACTCAATGGTGCCTGTGTTGCGACTAGGTGCGCCATGTTTGTTGACGTAGATACCGAATTCTAGGATCTTTCATCAGCATCGACTGCAGATTAAATCAAAACGACCGACCGTCGTAGCACAAAAGGAATTCATTTTCCACTCGGAACATCCCCATTGGCCGGCAAGATTCACAGCGTTTTGCCAACCTTTCATAGCCGTCGTCACGCTGTGGAATAGTGACGCTCTTGAAACTAGGGTGATGATTAAAATGGAGGAACTGAAGGTGAGATGGCGAAGGTGACGTACTCGGTTAGATCCATGATTTCGAAGCCTTTGGTGCAAAGAATCGCGATCTTTGCTTTGAGGAAGACCAGGTCGAAAGATTCCGAGGGCAAGAAGAACTCCTAGAAAAACATGTCAACATGGAAGACGTGGCCCACTGATGGTCACATACCCTGTACAATCGGAACCACTCTGAACGTGCAGGTCGTATACCAAAACGAGAAGTGAATGACGCGGGCGCCTTGCTCCTCTCATTGATTTTTTCCACTACTGGTTCCAAGACACGGAAGACGCTGTCGAGCTATTTACATTTTCAGTGATCCTTTCTTAGATGCGATGTCGTGGAACTGACCCCTTTCTTCTTCATGTAAACAACCAGTGTTCGTCCACCTTGGTTGCCGACGCTAAAGAAGTGAACATCTCTGGTCCCGTTTACCCTCTGTGGTGTCTGAGATGTATGAGCACTCTGCGGCGACGATGGAACGAGAGCTTCGATGTGGTATGCAAAGAGAGCCTGCATATAGGTTAGCATTTAACGGAGGTGATCGCTCGTGGACAATACCTTGTCTGCAAGCACGAGGAACATCCCGAAATCTTCGAGCATCGCACACTGCGTCACCATCTTCAGATGCAATACGCGGCGCATCGCTAAAGCGGCATTCGTCAGTTTGCAAAAATAACAAACAACTTCACGAACATCTTGAATCATGCCTAAAGCCTATCCAAACACCCTCGGCACAACCGATAGCCACCAATGCTCGTCCATCAGCAGTAGCTTGAAAAACATATGAGCGAACGAACGGAAACAGAGAATGACGCGAGCTCACTAAAGGGAACAGAACAGGTAACCTTGCCAGTGAGGGAATTTTCGTGGTTCCAAGATGGTACAGCGGCTGAAGCTATGGATGGCACGAGGAAGGTGTCTGTGCTGAGCGGCTCCAGCTCGAAGACTTTGTTCGACTCTTGAACAACCTTTCGCAAACCGATGGCCTCGTCCAGCTTCTGCTTCCACTCCGCTCGCGCCTGCTGAGACTCTGTAAATACGGTGTACAAGCCACCAAGCCTGCCGTTATAGTGAATGGTACAAGGATATACAAGGCGTGAATCGCCAGCGGCATCGGGAGCGCCGCTTCCTGGAGAGGGTCCACCTTCCACGTGCTTGTTCCCTCCGCCGAGGCCGAGACGCAAAATGCTTGTGCTGCGTTGCGTCGGGGGATCTGTGAAGTTGGCCAGAGTAAGAAGATCAAGGGGTATGGGCTAAGTCACCAGTAAGATATTTATGCAAGGCCGTGTCTGCGACCACTTACTCTCCGGTTAACGTTATATTTTGTCAGGCCGTCTTTCTCTTTTGTTTTGGTCATGACCACTGAAATTGTGCATGAACTTCGTGACACAGCACAAAGCGTGACAAGACTTACAGTAATTATCAAACAGCAAGACGAAAAGCTCAGTCCATCCGTTCCATTCAAAACCAGTGTCGGGCTGTCTCAACAACTTGCCAGCATGAATAAGTGAGCGATTTTCATTCAACAGGTCCATGTCCTGCGAGGATCATTCAGTATGTGATGCACTAAAAATGCGATTGGATGCTTACAACAAACTCGTTGGGTTTGAACTGCAAATTCGAGTTATAGCACCAGAGCTGAACTTTCTGTTTCGCTGATTGAACTCCTGGCTCCGTCTCCTTGCCCAAAGCTTTTATGATTTCCAAGACCTGAGGGATCGCTTCACGATCCTCATGGCCAGCGGGTGTCTCGTCCATTATGCCCTTCAAGAGCAGTTCGTACCGCAACAATCGAGGGATAGGACGATTAATGAAACTCTTCATGTCCAGTCGGTGAGCATCTGGATGCCGTATACATTGCTACATACTGTTAATATAATAAAGTCAAGCAAAGAAACGAGCCTCACGTCAACAAACGCCTTGAACTCCGTGTTGTTCGCCATCTCATCGTCAATACGATAGGCAGCGATAGGGTAGTTCGGGATGTACTCCATATATGCATCCCTGAAGTTCAGAGCAGCATCAAACATAGGTGCTGTGATACTCCTGATCGTTGGATGTTCCTCGCGCTGTATCTCATGCAGCTGGTCCAGCAGCTTCCGATGATGCGAGTGGAGCTCAGCAAAGTTGTGGAAGACATCGCTGATGAAACTGTTCAGCCTGTCACGAGCAATGACCGGAGGATCTATTTCTCGCAGGGCCTGGATGTAAATCTATAGTCTCGAGAATGAGATATGTTGTTATCAAGTACTTGTAAAGGACAACACACCGTCTCGATATTTTCTAGGTCCCTTACGTACGCCATTTCACCTTTGATCAGTTCAAAGATAATGCTGCAAAATGTTCAGCATGCAAAACCACTAGAAGAACAAAAAAAACATACGACTGGCGCTTGGCCTCAGCCTTGCTGAGGCTCTCTCGAATGTCCTTGGATACAATATCGTGCCATTCCCATTTCCCAGTCGGACCTTTGCACATCGCAGTCTGGAACGTCCGGAGCTGTGCAACGTTCTGAAGATTCCTGATGGCCTCGATGGCTTCTGCAAGGTAGTACGCGTCCGGGTTGCCTTCAGTCGTCTCCTTCATTATCGCCTCCAGCGCAATGGGGTACTTCTGCAGATGTTCAGACGGTCGCGACAGGAAGTGTTTCAAGTCCAGCCGACGAGCCTCCTGCTGCTTGGATTGTCGCGAGCACTCCTGCAAATCTATTTAGCAATGGCTCATTCGAATAAAGGGTTATCATACCTCAAGGAACAACCGAAGGTCTGCGTTTGACTCGATCTCGTCCTTGAAGCGCTTTTCTGCAAGAGGCAGATGTCCAACGTATGTTGGATATGCGAACCGGAATTCTCTCGCGGCCTCCAAGAAGACATCGCCGATCCTTTGGATGATCGGCGCTTGCTCACGCTGCCGAACATACATGGCTTCCACCAGTCGCCTGTTGCATTCTCGAAGATCCAGTATGTTTCCGAAAACCTCCTCAATAAACTCATCTAGCTTGTTGAGCGGCATGACAGGAGGATGTGCTTTCAGCAATGGCCGGATGAACAGCTACAAGAAGGAAATGAGCTGTTTCAGCGCTGTCGAATTACATGATGCACTGACCGCCTCCACCGTGTCCAGGTCTTGGACATATTGCTCCTCCTGAGTGATGGTTTTATAGATGATGCTAGCGTGGTCCTCAGTACAGCGCCATGCGAAAATAACCAAGATGCTCACGTTTGACGGTGAACTTCACTCTCGGGCAGAGTATGAAGGATGGCGGGATCAACCGTGCTCAACCAGTCTTCCGTTTGCTATTGTAAATCAATGTTCAATGTTCAATTCAATCAATCAAAAATGGAGGGGGACTAACATGGTGTACATCTGGCTCGGATACGGGACCCAAATCAACGATTCGACTAGCTTGCTACAGAAACATCAAGTCAAACTCACGACTGTGCGATCGCAAAAAACTCACTCGACGAGGACAAGCAAACGAATAACATGGGTCGTCCTCACTGCAACTCGACGCATAGCACCGAGTGAGTGAAGTGATTACGGCTGTTGGCAGTTCTTCCCTCTCTCGCTGAGCCTCAGAATTACCCTCGAGATCGTCCAGGAACATATACACGTCCTCGACGCCATCTTGCAGCAGCTTCTGACCCCACTCAACCTCGTAGAAAAATAATTGCTGCTGTAGACTCCGAGCGACCTGGAGGGCAGCACGACGGTCGGTGGTGGAAACACCATGATTGATCAATAGTTCCCGTTGGATTTGGCTCTGAATGGTGGACTAAAATAGCGGTGTTACGTCAGATGACGTCACACAAATCTAGCCAGGGACTTACGACGATGTCCTTGCCCGTAAATGCACGAGGGTAAGGGATGCTGCTTTTTACGTGTGTACCGCGAGGCACCTTGTCACGCAAGCGGACGGCCAAGTGCGATAGTAAGCTGAAGTTGACAAACCTATCTGGATCTGGATCATCGCTCTCCGAGTCAAAGTAATCGTCTTCTTCTTCTTCCTGGTCAACATGGGTTCCAGGTGTGCCACTGTATAGGCTCGGACGGGGACGCGCTAATGAGTCCGCGCTTCCACCTTGGAAACCGCCACTGCCAGATTCTGAGTGACCATGGCTGTATTTAAGTGTCGAAGGGCCTGACACTGGGAACCCGTAGGACGTTTCCCTGCTGAGCATCGATGGCCCAGCTTTAGTAGTTGAAGCGTCAGTATCAGCGTAGCTTGTGGCCGTTGTGGTCAGCGAGCCATTGCGACCCAGGGAGTCTGTTACGAATGAAGACGCAGTCGAGCCTGTAGAAACTGCACGGCCGAGCTTGGGGTCGGTATCTTGATGATCTGCAGACAGAGTTAGATCAAGGCTACACATTCTGGTGTGACTTGCAATTGGGGATATAGTCGGATGATGATGAAGGGCGATGACGCAAATCATTCACCCGAGCGGACGGTGCAGGACCATTGATGCCATCGTTTGGATGCAAACGGGCATGAGGCTGGGAGTATACATCCACAGGACGAAATTGTTCCGAAGATTGTTGAGGGCGATGAGACGGACGGTGACGAAGATCATCTGCACCATGTAGGTCGATTGGAAAGTCATCATACACATTACTGTGACCCGGTATGTTCGGGGCTAAAGCACCAGGAGGTCGAGGGGATGGCTTTGGTGCGATATGGTCAGCGGTGACACTGTACCCTCGCACATCAAGGCTACTCTCTGATTGTTGCAAACGGTACACATCCGCTCCATTAGCAGGTGCACCGTTAGTGTGCGAGGGGATAGCAGGGACGGGTTTATTATACACATTTGGCGGCCTGTCGGTGTGAGGGCTGGTGACAACTGGTTTACTTGCGGCTGAGGTTGGTGATGTTGCAGAAGCTGTGGAAGGGCGACTGCCATTAGAACCACTAGGTTGCACAGTAGGTGCCTGGGAAAGCTGACGACGCCTGTGTGTGTAATGAATGATTTCCGAATGAACGTAAATAGGTGATGACATACCCGTCAACTCCAGCAGTCCCCGGGCGTGAAGGATTTGTAACCGCAGGTGCTTGTTCATGAGGCTGAGGACTTAAAGAAGCACCTGGAGGCAACGGAAGTGGTCTCAATCTCCTTTGGGTAGGAGAGGTCGCAAAATCGGGCTGTGGGCGTATCTCAGGCGAATGCGGCCGCTGAGGTGCAGGCACTGCACACCAGAGTCAGATAATATACTCTATCACAACGCGAGTGAATATAGAACGAACTAGGAGGGCGAGGAAGGGCGCTGCGGATTGAGGAGGATGGAGATATTGTCGCACCAACGTCGTGGAATGAACCATTAGGGTAGGGCTCGCGTGCATGGGCAGAGACTGCACTTGTTGGCGAGCGCTCGGTGGGGGAAGCTGTTTCACCGTCAAAGATCCGCCAAACTTCATCATAGAGATGTTGGAGATCCTCGTCACCGGGCGGGGGGAGGGCGAATGTGAGTAGACATGATTCCGGTCAGTTATCGAATTGGGAACTGGCCAACTTGATCAGGACCTAGTACGACTGCGCAGCCTGGTACCGTCCAACTTTGCCTAGAGACCAACCGGATTCAATTTTGATGGAAAGCGAAGCCAGAAATAAAGGCGGAACACAATTTTCTGTCTAATCAGAAAACTTCGATGCCAGCGTTGAACAAGTAGAGGGACGACACTAGCTGTTGCTGCTAGAGGCGCTCACGAGAGCCAAGCCAATACAATTCAGCATCGGATTTCGGCTGCATCCGGTGCTAATCTCATCCGCTGCAGTGACTAGTCCACGTTATAACACTGAATTTTTTTGATCACATCTAGGTATAACCCACGCCAGAACGCGCTGCCGTGTCGCGACCAAAAAAGTTCCATTCGCCATCATAATCCTGTGTACTCCACATGACAAATTCTACGCCGGAAGCCAAACCTGCACGCATACCAAAGCTAAGCTCGTCGGTGCACGACATCAACGCTGAGAAACCACCCTTTGGATCAAGGTAACCACGAGAAAGATCGATCCAGAATATCCCTGATCATCAAACATGATACAGGTTTCTTACTCAAGACTCTGATGTCTGGGCCCAGAATGCTTGGGACCATGTTCCACCCCCTGAAGATCAAACTGAAACGATCACTGCATCACTAGCGAGGCAACGTCTTGTTCCAGTACCAGAAAATGATAAGACTTATAATGAAAAGCCCGCAAAGTTCTGGTTCGTCTTTCGTCTGTCATCGCTCCATTCACTCTGACGCTTTCGATTGATAGGGATAATTTTTACAAGACGAACGCCGACAACTTCTTCAGAAATAGAAAATGGTCGGTGTCACTCCTTCTGTTTCCTGTAATACCCTCACCTTTGTAGCTGAAGGCTGCATCTTGAATTTCCAGAACTCCTAGCAGCAGCAGAACCAGATGTAAGACTTTGCATCTTGACAACGATTTCTCTTATGTAGTCAGGCAGGGAACATAACCATTTGCGAAATAGGATGCGGTGAGTCTTAGGATCACGTTTCATGAAAATTAACTGAGCCCGGTCTAGGCGCCGGAAACGCAGCATTTCCACTTCTAATGGCAAACAAAAATCCAAATCTTATCATCCGTGCCTACGATTACTCAACTCATGCAGTCAAATTAGTACAGGTATGCACAGGTTAAGTCTCCTCGTATTTTCTGCTCAGTCCATGAGTAGACAAATACCCTCTATAGCTCCCCGCCTGTTGGCAAAATAGAGGCAGCTGTATGGGATCTGTCATCACTGGACAAACTCCCACCGGGTGTAGAGCCCGGCACTGTGGACATCATTGTTCTCGTGTTCGTGCTTAGTGCACTGCATCCAGATGAATGGGGTAAGGCTATCGCTAACATTCACAAGGTACGATGACTGTGTTCACTGCACCGAGATTGCTGCTTCAGTGCCTGCTATTAGATACTCAAGCCTGGCGGGCTCATATTGTTCCGCGACTATGGTAGACATGATCTCACTCAACTGTGGTTCCAATCCGGTCGTCTGCTCAAAGACAATTTTTACATCCAGGGTGGTAAGACACGAGTTTATTTTTTGAGCTGGGTATGTTGCCAATGACACTCATGGATGGTGCAAGAAGAAGTGGGTGCATAAGCAAACTGTTTGCTGTTTCATTATTACACCCAACTTCACCCCAAAGTTGCAAGTTCGTCTCTTGCATGTTCGGGGGTTCACATCTGTCAACAAGAAGGCGGATGTTGACGAAGTCTCGAATATCCTTCATGGCAAACATTTCGTTACTGGCAACTTGTTTCTCACCCTCATCTGTACTCAAGGCAGGGTCCTTTCGCTTGCACTCTCTTGTGCAACATCAATATCAGAAAAAAAATGGTTTGTCTTGTTAAAGAATCAATACCGCAACATTAGTGTTTCCACAGAGTGATGTGAAGGTAGTTGGAGAGATGATGGTCCTCCTTCCTTCAATAAATTCCACTCCCAAATCATCTGCCTTATGGGTCTGGAATGGCAGGTACCTCAAAACTGCTTTGCCTGTTCCAGGAATGAATGCTGTCACCCAAAGGGCTGTCACATTAAGCATTCCAGGCCACCTTCTTGAACTTGCCAACCCCTGTGTCATCAATGTGCTTGAACATCTCACACTGGACCAAGCATCTGAAGTCAACTTGAGGGATCAAGTTGGGTGCTGAGTAATGATGGGCTGGAAGCTGCATCAGCAAACTACAATTTTTCTCCCAGCAGTCCACAGTATGAACACCTAAAGTCACAGCTCACCCCAGCACCAGCCAGCATCCCAGACAACCACAGTACCCACAGAGTGCCTGAGAAATTTTGCATGCTCCAGTATTTTACTTTATTTTGTTAAGTCCCAAGTGCTATGTAGTACTGCTTTAATCAAACTTTTGATTGTACTTAGTACTCAAATTTACTCAAACTCGACCCTCATCATGTATCATCCAATCCGAAATTGCTTTTCATCTCTAACTGTGTGCTTGTCCAGCTCTTCAGATGGGACCTGAGGTCCTTATGGCAAACTGCAAACCAACATTGGTGCCATACACTCCTTCACACAGGTGAACTTTGAGAAGCCCATGAGTTCCATCTCTCATGCCCCTTCTCTCACCTGTCTCTCATGCCCCATCTCCCCCATCTCTCATGCCCTGTCTCCCCCATCTCTCGTGCCCCATCTCCCCCATCTCTCATGCCCCATCTCTCACCTGTCTCTCTTGCCTGTCTCTCTTGCCACTTGGAGGTGTGTTTTTTTATGTATGTATGTATGTATGTATGTATGTATGTATGTATGTATGTATGTATGTATGTATGTATGTATGTATGTATGTATGTATGTATGTATGTATGTATGTATGTATGTATGTATGTATGTATGTATGTATGTATGTATGTATGTATGTATGTATGTATGTATGTATGTATGTATGTATGTATGTATGTATGTATGTATGTATGTATGTATGTATGTATGTATGTATGTATGTATGTATGTATGTATGTATATATGTACATCACTTACTAGTATCTTCATGCTTGTTTTGTGTTTGCGCTCATTCATTTGCAGCACATGCAATAGGTGCATTTTTTTATTTTCATTTATATATATATGTTACTTGTCTTGATTCAGGTCTATGAAGGTGAGTGTGCTTGCACAGAGGACAACAACCTCCTCAGCAAGTTGAGCTCTCCAGTATTCCTCCTGCTCCCTTGACTTGTGCAAGTGGAGATGCTGCCCTTGCCACAAACACATATGATTCCCACATATCTAAATTAGTTAAGTGGCCTAACAGCACTCTTTCTGCCACTTAATTAAGTTCATCTGCATTTGTATGGAGCACCAGTGGTGCGCCCCAGCTGGTTTCAGTCACTTATGTGTGTTTTCTCCAACAGCCTTTACTTCTCTTTCCGATATGTCTTTCCTATGCCCATTTTGGCAACTATGCTAATACAAACAATACTGCTAATGCCTGCCAAACAATGTGCTCATCGTTTACCACGATGAGCTCTCATCTCCTGCCAAATTCCACTGTTTCTTTCTGCATTTTTGGCAGTACACGAAGACTACAGGCCTGACTCTATTACTACATCAATGCACGAAGCCTGGCTCTGCTTTCTGCACATGTGGCCCTCACGACAAATCAAATAAACTCTGGGAAGACGTTCAACACTGCTGCAGTCTTTGACTCTTCATTTGGTGGTGCAATGACAGCACAAGTACTTCAGTGCTTTGACGGACCAAGCCTGGCGCTGCTTTCTGCACACATGGCCCCTGCGACAGATCAACCAACTCTGTGGGAACACGTTCAACATTGCTACAGTCTTTGACTCGTTCATTTGACGGTACAACGACAACACAAGTACTTCAGCCTTTTGTGTGAGGGACTGTGTAGATTTTCTTTCTGCACTTTTGGCAGTACATGAAGACTACAGGCCTGACTCTATTACTACATCAACACATGAAGCCTGGCTCTGCTTTCTGCACATGTGGCCCCCACAACAAATCAACAAGGTAATGTGGGAAACATTATAACCTCCTTGTTACTGCTAACACTCACTACACCTTATCTACACCTCTGTTCCCCATGCCCACCAGTTGCAATTCTCTGGGTGGGGTTTCGAGATGATGCGTTGTTCATGTTGGTGGCGGGGGCAAAGTCAAAACATTGCATGCTGGAGCTATTTGTGAACGTCAACAGGACGTCAACAGGACGCCCATGAAATTCGCTCTGCTCTGCTCAAAAGTATGGCCCATTTGTACTTCCATTCTCTTTCTGCTGATGGTCTCTCAGAACTTCCTTTGGTGGAGCGCGAGCATTTGCTAAGCACAGAGAGTGGTGGACCAAGCATGTCGTTGCAAGCACTGTTGGACAATTTCGACCTCACTGACTTCTCAACTTATTTCATGGATGTAGACTCTATGGTCCCTCCTCCTGGTGAGGAAGGGTTCTCAGTCAGCCATGCTGGAGATGAGATTATGCTCTACCAGGAGCTTGAGACGATTACAATGACAAAAATACGGTATTGCTCCATCTATCTCTGTGCACAATCTCCTCTTACTGAATAGATGAATAGATGACTTGACACCCACAATCGCAGTGGAAGGATTGCATGTCTCGTAGTAGAGTGGGCTTCACAATACAACAATCTCACCAATGCTTTTTTTAAAAGGTTAATACAATCGCGCGGATCTAGATCAAACAGACTCTCTCAGATTGTGCACATGAAGGCAAATATCTATAGTATTCACCTAGATCAAATAGACTCTCTACAAAAAGTAAGCATAGGTGAATGAAAGTGAAAGTTAGGTATCTTACCTCAGATCATGCATGTGAAGGCAAACATCTGAGGGAATGGCTTGCATCAACAGCAGCTAAATAGATCGAGTGATCTTGTAAGGATGAGTAAGTATATGAGACCATAACAATAAGCAAAACGGCACTGGCCAAAGTGATCAAAAGATTCAGTAAGTACAATCAGTGAAACATATCACAAGAGTGCACAATCCAAGAAGCATACGTGTTGCTGGACAATAACAAGACAGATAACAAGATCATACAACAATACGCTCGGCTGCGGGAACACTTGTTATTCCAACATTTCTGACATACAAGCAAAACTGCACTCCACCTCCAATCTCTGACAATGAGACAGAGAATTTTTTCATTGAAGTTGTTGATCTTTTTGGTGCGCTGTCTATTCCAGTAATGTTCACATATCTAACATTCTCTTAGAGCACCATGTTCAAACTTTCAGATCCCTTTCTCCATTCATCAATGTGTCCTTACTTCATTACGGCTGCATAGGCAGTTCGCCTACTCACCCGACAGTTGCAATTACTATTCGTACCCTTGACGTGTTCCAAAAAAGTCATTGGGTATGCCCAAGGTTCAGCATCCATGCTGCCGTGAAGATGCTTTGTTTCATGCATAATGTGAGTGTTTTGTCATCCTCTTGTACATATTCTTAGATTGCCCTAGCTTTGTTATTGTCAGCACCTAGCCGAACAGATGCACACTGCATTTGACATATATCTTGAAATACATTGTTGCATTAATAGCCAACTGGACAAGTTCCTTGGACATGACACAGAGAACTGGCACATGCTGAATTCTTGTCCAGCTTGCCAATATAAGCTGGTCAATGAGCCAACTCTGGACTTCTTGATTCTGTGCGCATGTGATGGGAATAACTCAGCCAAACTTGTTGATCCTGCAGTACGTAGCGGTGAGGAATGTCTTGACCCTCGCTCAGGGCTATCATCCATCTGGCTCACGAAGTTGTACATTGACCAATTTAAAGATGAAGTCCAATCTGCCTGGGCACATCAAGCTAGGCAACAACCTAGTGACCCTGATGATCTGTGGATAGACGAACTGGACTCGAATGATTCTGCAGAGCCACCCACCATATGCGTTGACTGCTGGTGTAATGCAGCACCCAAATCATGCAAGAAAATGTTTGCTATATTTAAGAAGTCAGGGATCTTTGTCACAGTATGCCAGCATGGGTTTCTCCTTACCATTTGTGATATGATCTGAAGCGGCGAACTGTATTTCAGTTCCACCTATCTAATGTTTGATATGCAGGCTAACACATTGACAGGATGAAATACCCAATTGCTAGTGTGAAGAAGCCCATGGACGTCTTTGGCAGCGATATATTTTATGGGTATGATATCAAATGCACCTTTGAAAAGATTATACAATGGAGTTCGCTCGCTGACGATGCCAAATACTTAAACCTGCAGGGTGTTGTGCCTGCCTTTCACAGACATGCCCACAACCATCTTTGCCAAGTTGAGCATCACTCAAAGTATAAAGTCGGTGCTGGGAAGGAGGATTTCGAGACCTGTGAATGGCTTTTCTCTGAATCTAATGCACTTGCTGCCCAAATTCGCAATGCCACAGATTTTCACCATCACCAAGCGCTTAACGAACATTTCTCTTTTGCCGATTTGGACAAATTCGCAGCCCTACATATGTCACATCATTTTTGCAGACTCCATGCTAACCCTGAATGTAGCCGACTTCATCTATAATAATTATGTCCAAGCACTGACAATTATCTCTATGACAAATGTATTTCTTGCCAACTTCCACACATCAAATGCTGCCATCAAGCCCAACTTTGAAGATAATCTCAAGGATGAGCACCAGGTTTTACAATGCCTTGCACGCAAGAAGGAAGAATCCACTGTGGAAGTTGACTATGTAAAAGCATTGAACGAGTATGATGAGGCTCAGTAAGTTTTTTGTTTGGCCATGGGCAGAAAATGACATTAATACTATGTAAGGTGTTCATATGAATCTGCGTGTGTGGTGTTCAGTGGGCTTGATTTACGGCTCAATTATTCTACAAAGGAATCTGGCGACATACGCTGCCATCATTTGCATGCTACTAACAAATGTGATCAGAAGCTTGAGATTGTCACCAATTATGAACATCAAATGGCACTGGACTCAATATGGGGTCCAGACCACCCTGAACAGATGAAGGCACAGTCACACATTACCAATTGGCTGTTCCACAAGGCTGTAGATGACATTGAATGCCTTGTTGTCATGCGTCTGCTTGAGTTGACTAAGCTACAAATGAGTGGTCTAGGTAAGGCTTCACAATATAATTTCGCATTTTTAACACTTGTCTTTGTAGGTTATAAGCTTCGCACTCAAATCTCCAAGGTGCTCAAGAGTTGTGCAAATGCAATTCGAAACACCCTTACTTGATACAACAAATATGGTGCTCTCCTAAGCCCTCCCCGCCCCCCATTACAATGGGACCAGATCATAGAGTATTCTTTCCTTGCCGAATTTGACTTGTTACAGGAAACAGATGGGGAGATCCAATTGAAGAGTTGGGCCAACCCATCTTACCAACATGCATCCACACAATATTTTGAGCACCAGTGTGCTAATGAAGAGATTCGTCGGTTGAATGTCGAGGTTGGACATTTACTCATGAAGATGCGAGATGATGCCATTGATTACCCCCATGCCATCACACAACTTCAGTCCAATGACCCACCCCTTGCAGCCGAACTCCAGCATCGCTGGACACAGCTTTGGTCCATCAATGCATGTCACATTTGGCGCATACAGCAGATTATGCAGCTTCCTGGTTATAGCGGGCCAAAGAGTCCTGGCAGTCGTGTAGGTTGTCAGATTGATGTTGCATGTGCTTCTCCCTGTGAAGCTGTGCCACATGAACAGGATAGAGAGGAGGGAGACAGAGATGATACAGAGCTTGGGCAACAGTTGGAAGACATATAAGCTTACATTGAGGGACTAGATCATCACTGTGTAGATTTATAATTTGCAGAATAGTCATACCATTGTCATGTAATAGCTATAGATCATCGTGTCAATGCCTTCAATGCTGGATTGTGAAAGTATAATGCCCCGAGTCTTTTGCACATTGTTTGGCCATGAAAATGAAATATGCACTGTGCACCTTTGAATTTAGTGACTCAGACAGTACACTAATATCTGTGCATTGATGATTGATTTACAACTGAGGGCTTATGATGCAGGTATATAAATCAGTACTTAATAGAGTGAGCTACTACTGTTCTGAGTCGTTATCTATCATGTGCAATGCAATAAGTCATTTGCATTATCTATTGTTGCAGTGAGCAATTGTAGTGTGTTCACCAAGATATTTGCGTGTAAGCCTGGTGGCTTACATACACATGACATATGGTTCATTGCATCATAGACACCTCTTTCCCTTAGCTTGTACCTTACCGTTGTTGTTGTCATCTTGCAATCCAGAATGTGGTTCTGTTTTGTTTTGTGTGTTTCTTCAGTGTTTCTTGTTGTTGGCCACGACTTGTTTCCACTTTTTTCAAACTTCAACCACTGTTCCTTTCTCCCGCCGTTGTCTACGCTGGATCGGTCTTGTAAACCAAAGCATCACACTACTAATACTAGTTCGCGTGTTCTACACTCAGACTCGCACTCGCTGGACAGCAATAAGCGTCTACCTGCTCCTGTCACCACTACGAGGAAGCATGATCCACCTCCACATCTCACGGTGCCTCTGCCTCCATCGAGTATGCCCGGTGTGGGTACAACAAGTGCAGCAGAGAGAAGTCAATCTACTACACAGTTGGGTCTTTGCTGCCTGCTGCCTCGTTTGGAAACAAGCACGTTCGACCCTTAAGGGGATTGCTACTGGGGAAACACTAGTCTCTGTCTAAAGGGACCCTATAGGATGAAGGATCCGCAAAAGTGGATGAAATGGATAGGATGTGAAACGTACAGATTCGTCGGATGGAGCGGATGATACTTGCGGATCGGACGGGATGCGAATCAAAGTCGAAGGAAGTTCATTAAAGGTTGGATGGATAGTGGGTATAAGTCAAAGCAACCTTCTGGTAAGGTGTAGGAAAAGTGGGAGGAAGTTACATGAAGTAAGTATTTTTCGAAACCCTCCATGCTTATAGGGTACAGTATTTTCAAGGAACATAGATATATAGGTAGCGAGTCTAGACCGTGCCATAAGCTATCTGAAAAATACTGGAGTGTGAGAGGATATGTCTGTGTTCAGTCAGTAACAAGAAAATGCGTGTGAGTATGTACCAATGAGGTAGAATGGATGTGGACAGGATGGATGCGCGAGCTATAGGGGGAGATCCGAAGGTATCTGCATGTCATCCGAAAAGCGGATGTGTATCGGATGGAATGGATAGGTGTTGGATGGACGTCGGATGGATGCCTGATGCATCGGAAAAGTGGTGGATACAAGCCTAGCGTAGGGATACTCCCTACACCGGTTCACCCATGCCATCTTCCAGTTCTGTCACTCCCCCTGTCCAGGATCCTGCCACGGTTTCTCAGCTCGTGCCATCACCTACACTACTAGTACCCTTGCGAGCTTCTAAAATGTCGAAAATTGACATCCCCACCTTCTCTGGCCCACTTGAACCAGCGGCCATCAATGCCTGGCTTGGCTGTTGTGAAGACTCTTACCTTGCATGGTCTGCCCTCAATGCAGGTCAAGTTATGCCTCCACAACTTCGCATTGTGCTTGCTGGGCTCAAGCTTGACGAACCTAGCACCAGCCTCTGGTGGAGCGAGAATCATGATGTACTCAAGCAGCTGGCCACTTGAGAAGTTTTCACCTTGCGCTTCAAGGACCATTTCATTCCCTCTGGCTGGCGTCTAGATGCACTTGCTCACTTCTACGCTGTCTCATAAGGCAACAGCGACTTTCGCTCATTTGTCGCTAACTTACAAGCGGCTTGGAACACACTTGGTTCAGCAGGTCTCGGATACACTATCAGTGATTCAGTCTTCAAAAACCACCTCTTGTTTTGCGCCCAGTCCATCCTCCAACTGCGTGTTCACACAATACCAAATCTTGGGTATGAGAACTTGAAGGTTGATGCTCTCATCAATGTCATGGCAACAACTTGGTCTAGTCTTGTCGTGGAAGGCCTGACAAAGTCATTGCCCACTAGACCAATGTCTACTGCTCCCTCTACATCAACCATGCCTAGACAGAAGCCTGCATACCCTCTTCCTGATCTCAGCTATGCAGAGCATGAAGCATTGCATTCAGCCGGTGGATGTTTTCATTGTCACTTATCGCCATCTGACACTACCTGGAAACCACATATTGCTCACAAATGCCCAGGTGACCAAAGACGCGGAATTCCCCCACGTGCCCCTCGTCAGGTGACAACTGTGGCAGCAGTCACTATCCCTGAAGGCTACAAGGAAGTCTTCTTGACACACGGCAACCCCAGTGTCACAGATTTCTCTGATCCTAATGCTGGTCTCGTCGCCACTCTTATACCCTGTGATGTTGTCATGCCATCATGCATTCTCGAAGGTGACTCCAACAGTGATAATTCGGAGGAAGATGATTATGGTTATGGTTATTAATATTCCTTCCTTCCTTTAATTGTTCCACAGTTTATGTTTTCGTTTCTTGGCTGCTGACACTAGCTTATGTTCCATGGACTCTCCCGCCTTTCGTACGCCTGTGGTTGTTGCCCCTTCCCCTGTTTGTGTGTTGCTGGGACTCCTTCAGACATTAGTTTGCTGATTGATAGCTTTTTTTGATAGTCTGGGAGGGTGTAAGCCTGGTGGCTTACATACACATGACATATGGTTCATTGCATCGTAGACACCTCTTTCCCTTAGCTTGTACCTTACCATTGTCATCGTCGTCTCGCAATCCAGAATGTGGTTCTGTTTTGTTTTGTGTGTTTCTTCAGTGTTTCTCGTCGTTGGCCACGACTTGTTTCCATTGCGCTGCCAGACCTTACATAAATAAGCAAACACTGTTGCCTCATTGCAACCTCCAGTCATCTCAGTTATTGTCCATCATGTCCTCTAACCTGTTAGACTGGAAGTCCTCTGCATTCAACAGATCTCCTACAGTTAATGGCATTGAAGAGTGCAAGGCTCTACTTTCTTGCCCTGAACATCTCAATTCAATTGCTGGATACGACCATCACTAGAACTCAGCGCTCTTATCTTTGATTATGCACGGATTCCACAATGATGATGGGCATCTAGAGCAGACAAAAGGCCTTCATCCACTTACTAGTGAACACTATCTCACTGGGTATTCTAAAGCTCAGCCAGCTACAAAGGAGGACAGGCTAAAGAATTGGTGGGCTTGAGTGACTCATGCAGAGCAGATCTTGCACACTATATTTGACCTGGCAAGTGTTGCCTCTTATTCACACCTTTCCTTCTGCTAAAATGCATGTTCAGTGCACCACTTTAGATAGGTTGACAGGTGGTTCAACAATTGTCCTGCATCATCCTGGTACTACATCTCCAACCTTGGACATCTCTCCTGAAAACCTCAAGGCTGAAGTTTATATCAATCCCAAAGTGCTCTTGGACCATCACGAGCTTCACTCGGTCATCGCTCAAATTTCTCAACTCTTTATCACTGACTATGCAATGCCTTTGGCCCGAGCCTTTGCAAAAAATTGGATTCAGAATAATTGGAATGGCAGTGGCTCTCAAATGCCTTTGAAAGGCAAGACAACATCGAAAGGCAAAGGGCGAGCCAATGTCATGCCTCTTGTTCCCTCACCCGTCTCACCATCATCGACACATTTCACTTTTCATGGACGTCCTTGAGGTCTTTAGAAGGTCTCATGAGTTCAAACTCCATCTTATCATATATGTCTGTCTACGATGGCAGAATCATGTGGAAGCCAACTCAGATCCAACATACTCGGGAGGGTATCAGCACGAGTCATCTGGTCCGCAAAGAGGAGCCGAGTTGGAGGACTGCCGTACTAGCAGCGAGTGTACATCAGGTAAATCTTAGTTTTTCTCAGTTGAATTATTGTCTAATTGATTGCTCAGCCAATGACCCTTACTGTTCTCAATGAGTCCTCGAGCAGTGACCAGTATGAGAGACCTCACCCTCCGTCAAACAGTGATGATAGACGTTACCCTCCATCAAACAGCAATGATAGATGTTACCCTCCTGCAACTCCTATGAAGGGCAAAAGTGTATCCTCTGAATTGTCTCCGCCTACACCCATGTTGATCACTGCTAGGTCCACCTTTGAATTACAGCATTATAATGCACCAACACTTCTTCCTTTTGGGACTGAAATGGAGGAAGTCCTAGAAGAGCTAGGCTACCCGGATCATTTTCATCAGGTCTGCATATCAATCGGCAAAGATTACCTTCCGAAGCAGTGGATTATGAAATTGTGGGAGCTCACTGAGATCTTGGAGGAGCATGCAGAGGCCATCGGGAATGCTATGTTGACTGATTCTCAGGTGTTGCTCTCATAATACTTTTTGTACCATCTTTTTTTTAATCTGACCTTGTATGATTTGTTTAAAATGCTATTCAACCTCTCAGCCTGTCACCTCATTCGCCGTCAGAATTACTGTGATGGTGCTCCCAGTAACTGCTTGCTCACACAATCCTCGCTGGTTGGTTCCTCAAACACGTGCCCCATATATCAAAGTATTGAAAGAAGTGCGTCAGCAACTGACAGAGCGGCGACGGGCTAAGTGCCTTGATGAGGACCAAGAGATTTGAGCTGTTCTAAATTACATTCATGTGAAGGCCACAGAGTTGGCATCGAAGTTCAAACAACCTCGATGCCGCTACCTTGAGCGGTTGTCACTTGGTTCTGTTATCCACCGCCACAAACACAACAAGACAAGTGCCTGGCATGCCTATATGCACTTCAAAGGCATCCAGAACAATACCAGTAAGTTTTCCCCCATAGTACAACTACTGTACTTGTCACTAACTACGGCTGTCCTAGACAAAAGTTTCAGTGAGAAGTCAAACATCGCCGATGTTGTCAAGGAAAAAACCGAGTACCACCGCCTTACTGCTGAGGAGAAGGAACAGCTTATAATTGACTTTGATAAAGTCAAGAAGAGTTCTCAGGATTGCCCTCCAAATATCACTGCTAAATCACGTGCTGCTGAATGTTCCCGGAGTTTTCAGTTGGTGAGAGAAGAGGTGTGTACTTGCCGTGTTACATTTGCTTGTGTGTTTGACTAATACTTCATGAAGCTTGAAGCTCTCAAGGAATGTGTTGGTGCTGAAGCCTTCATCGTTATGGTTCATGGTGTTTCCGACTTCACCATAGTGCCGAAGGCATTCTTCACAAGCCCTGCAGCTGAACACTTTGTTCATTTATATCTATGTAAGGACATCACGCAAATGGCAACCAACTTCGAGAGCACTATACTGGCCAATGGCCCCATTATGAGTTAGTACCTAACCATTTTCTCCCGTATGCATGGCTCAATTTTATTGTAATCAAGACACAGCTGCTAATCATTGACAGTGTGTTGCTAATGTGAAGACTGCCATTCAAAATGGTCTTCGTGCATCACTTTGTAAGCCCCGCTTTTTTGTGTTTTAAATTATCCGCTGATTCACTGCAGGCAAAGTGATGAATAATCCCTCTGCAGTAATGGAATTCAGTTATAATGATCTTGTCCAATGCTACCACGTTAAGCTTGTAGGGTGGAACCACCCCTACTGGGCCAATCCCTCTGACATGAAAGGTGGCATCAAGAGCCTTGAGAACGTGGTCCTTGCGATTCAGGCCAATACCTGTAAGTTTGTAACAATAACACCACAGGAAGCCAAAGAGCGGATGCATTGTATCAATGATGGAGAGATTCTTACTCCTGACCTCAAGCCCTCGATGCCACCCGACTTGCTGACTCCCAATTCGACACACCTGGCCAACATTCATGTGGCTTTGTCAGAGCCTTATGTGCACCCCTCCTCATTCACAGATGAAATGGTGGATCTTGATCTTCATGCGCTTGATCACGGTAAATATTTATATCTACTCTGGTATAAACACTGTTGATGTTGTCTTTCAGCCACTTCTGAAAATGGACCTCTCATGGTACAGTTACCTCCCACTCCACCCATGCCTACTCCTCCTCTTCCAATGGCTTGTGAAGCAGATGTTCTTGTCACAGCGACCAACCACAGTAAGAGAACCACAGATGCTCTGCCTACCGGCACTTCGTGTTTGAAACACACTAGGAAACTCATGGAGAAAGGCCAATCTGAATTAGAGTCAAGGAACCATGCATGGTGTGGGCCAACAAAGAAGGGGACTCAGCGTTCAAAAAAGAGTAATGCACATGTTGAATCCGACCACGAAAACACCTAGAATAGCTTGGCAATATACTACATTTCATTTGCTCACCCTGTCTGAAGTAGTACAAGCTCATTGTCTATGTATCATGCCTCAATACTTAGCCCAATCACCCTCAGAATCTACACAGTCCCTCACACAAAAGGCTGAAGTACTTGTGTTGTCGTTGTACCGTCAAATGAACGAGTTGAAGACTGTAGCAATGTTGAACGTGTTCTGTTAGGTACTGTGCCAGCTCAAGAAGTGGAGGGGTCGGGGCTTGGCTTCAGCTCTTGCACTGCACCCTTAGCCGAGTATGTACCCCAAATTTGGAGCAGGTCTGACATTGTCTGACAGTAGGACGAGTGGACCACTTAGGTCCACTTTGAGGGTCAGGAGGTAAGAGCTACTAGCGGCGGGCCGACTAGGAGCGGAGCGGAGAAGGTGGAGGATAATGCGGAGGGTGGAAAGGAGCAGGGGGAATACTTGATAGTGGCGGAGATGTAAGGGAGAGACTTAGAGCACAGCTCTAAGTCGGAGCGGAGGGTCGGAGGTGACAAAAAGGTGAAACTTGTGTCTGGAGGAGGCAAGGTCCTACTGAGAATTCTCACAAGTAGAAACTGTGAGAAGACAAGTAATATTAAGACTGAGGAAAATATCTAAGTACAGGATATGTTATATACTTCTAAGTATGAGGCAGTGGTCAGGATAACTATGTTGTAAAGCTATGTACCAAGGATATAATTTGTAAGTACTTACACAGGCAAAGACATAAGTCAGAGCGGATATCAATATGTATGCGTCGGATCAGTGATCGAGCAGTAAGAGGAATTACTGGTGATCCGGAAGTAAGGGTCTATGTACCTAAGGGGAAAGTATATGTCTAAACGGGGAAAGAGGTTCCAGTTGAATGGAGATGTTATAGAAGGGGACCAGTTGGGTGGTTGAGCGGAAGCATAGGGGCGGATGTGGACAATGATTGGATGGAGCGGAGGTGTCACGAATCCCAAATACGAACCATTTTTCATTTCTCGGTTTTCCTTCGGCTACTTCCAGTACCTGAGCCGGTCACGTGACTCCTCGTCATATATCACCCATTGCTTCTCCAATTGGCTCCCCTACTCCACGGGCTAGAACAATCTTGCTTCCTAAAGAAGAACCGGTCGGATCTTGGGTTTCTATTTAGTAACTGTCTTACTCATTCGCTTATATATCATGATGTCATACTTAGTCATCCGCAGTATCGTACAACTCTTTTCTCATTGGCTGATTTCTTTCAGACTCCTATTCAATGTTATGTATATAAGTAGGTTAGTTAGTGTAAGTACTCCTTAGACTTAACCTCTTCGTTTCCTACACTTGTAGTGACCTAGACGTTTACACTCAATACCATCTTGTTCATTTTCCTCTTGACCGAGTCCTAGTGGTTGTGCGCTCGCCTTCATCATTATTGGTGAACATTGGTCATAACATTAGGTTAAGTCTATCTTACCACTCTGACTCGAACTTTATCCTGGACATCACTGTTCACGATAAACTTCACTGTGCTATTCTGCTTGAGAATTATCTCGCGGATTACATTTTATTCAACCATCATTCCCCGACACATTTTTGTATCTCAATCTCTTTACGTTAGTCTTTAGTAGAAGTGAACCAGGCCCTCATCTTACTACGAGCCGCCAGTTCATAAGGATCAGTGACATTTAGGTCCTGTTTCCGTACGTCTGCAGTTAGGCCCAAAACCCTGCCAACTGTACACTACCATATCTGCTTTCTATGTAACAGAACGGCACTCGCGACAGTCCTCTCACTGTCTAAAATACTTTACGATAGGAACCTAGGGTGCTAAAAGTAGACCCAAAAGTTCACCGTGTCTTTCGCGAACTCCTCTCGAGTTCTTTTAGGTTGACAAACTGCTACATGCGCTGTATTCGCACCTTCGTTATCACGGCTCTGCCATACAGATCTCGCCTAGTTGCGGCTAGAGCCCTCACACTCCACAGCAACATTTCCTGTTTGGATTCCAATTGCTCCTTCTTCCATGTCCGAGAATCTAGAAGAGCATGAGATCGTCACTTCAGAGGATACAGAAGTAGCAATGGCGCTGGCAGTCGTGCCGCCAGTAGATGCTCCAGACAGGGCGACCATCCACTCTCCAACACTGTTGGCATGGCACCACCCATTGGGATCTGCAGAACCATCCACCACCCCAACCGCAGGCCCTTCTGTACCCTTCGGCATCTTAGGGCCTGGGGAGACTACCATCACCCACAAGAGCATTTCGGATGCAATCCAAGTCATTGTCGAACAAGAAAGAAGGTACACCAGGCAGTTCATAGACAGTCTACAGAAGGAGATCAACGAGCTGCAAGCAGGTCTGGTACATGTGGACGACGAGATCGACTACCTGAAAATCAGGACAAGGGATTTGGAGAATTCCTTGACGGTCGCAGAGAGCCACATCACGGTTTTGCAGAACTTGCCTACAACAAAGATCCCAGGCGCTACATCTGGGACTTCAGGCTCTGATATCAAAATGGCGAAACCCATGGACTTCATGGGAGACAAGAACTCAATTGACATCGACACCTTCCTCACCCAGCTCGCAATCTATTTCACAGGATACCCTGGAGCAACGGAGCAGCAAAAGTGTACCTGTCTCATTTCCTTCTGCCAAGGAGCCACAGCCAAGTGGGCAGAGAGTGTCACACCTATGGCGCTCAGCGGCAAGCCCGGGTCCTATGCTAGCATCGTCAGCGACATGAAGGTCATGTGGACCGTCGTCAACAAGGAGGAGAAGGCAGCAAGAGAGTTGGAAGCTCTCCGACAAGGCAATCATACCCTCGGAGAATATACCCCCCTCTTCCGTCAGAAGCTCGCCTTCTGTCACTTCTCTGACTACGAGTTAATGCGCAAACTCCGCCATGGATTAGACCAACGAGTCAAAAACTACTTGGCCAACATCCACCCCAACAGGAAAGACACCCTGGAGGGATTAATCAGGGAGGCGCTCCTAGTCGGACAGAACCTCGAGGAGCTTGACGACGAGAGGAAGATGAACTTCGCACCACGACAACCTTGGCAAGGCTCCACTGTTCCACCCGCACCAGCTGGAGCACCCAAGACCACGTCTCAGGGAGGAAACACCATGGACGTTGATGCAACCAGAACAGGAGGTAGACCCCGACCTCAAGGACAACCGGGAGTAAAGTTCACATGCTATCGCTGTGGAGAAGAAGGGCATATGGCCCATAACTGTATGGGGAAGCCTCTTGACCCAAAGGGCAAAGGACCAGCTGTCCGCGCTGGCAAGACCGAAGAAGTTCCAGCAGTGAAAGCACTCACCCTGGAAGATATTAACCACATCGTCAACGAGAGGATCTGCCTCTCTAGTATGTACAACCCAGCAAAGAAAGAGGAGCAGAAGGGTTTTTAGGGAGATCAAAGTCGACTGCGGACTTAGATCAGAGAAATCGTTTTTCCATTCTCAGTGACTCGGCAATTATGTTTGCAGAAGTATCAGAAGTTTGTTCTGGGAATAAACAAGACCATTTCTACTTGCCAGTTACGTTGGAAGGGAAACACAAGAAAGCAGCTGTCAATGCTCTAGTGGACTGCGGAGCAACGAACCTTTTCCTCAGCAAAAAATTCATAGAAAAAAATCAAGTTCAAACCAAGCAGTTGTTGAAAGCAATGTCAATTCATAATATTGACAAAACAGACAATTCTGCTGGACCAATTACGAGTTACGCAGATTTGAAGCTTACCATAGGGGATCACGAGGAAGAAGTGGCCTTTCTGATCACAGATCTAGGAACCGATGATGTCATCATTGGAATAGATTGGCTACGATTCCACAACCCCAGTATCGATTGGAATGCAGGGAAGGTGGCATTAGACCGTTGCCCGGTTAAATGTCAAGAAGCCAAGGTCAAGGACAAAAAGACCAAGGCGAAGAAGCGAACAGCCATGAACTGTTCGATCCTTCTGGTGTTGCCCGATTTGATACCGGCAGAAGATGAGGATATCGAGGAAGCCTCTATCCATCATTGGGTTCAGTCGAACAGCCTCAGCTCTAAAATGCAAGGACATGTGGGTACTATACCTGCCAGGCTTGAGGAAGAAGAACAATCGGGCCTTGCTACTACTGTTGGTCAGAAGGTGCAGATCGAGGAGGTAGAGGATGAAGATTCATCACGGAACGTGTGGATCAGATACAAGAGCTCTGTAGCATCAGAGTTAGTGCAGCAGGAGGAAAAGAAGAAGGAAAAGAAGCCCATAGAGGAAATGGTGCCAGACTGGCTCCATGATTATCTTAAGGTCTTCTCCGAAGAAGAGTCTACTTGATTCCCCGAGTCCAAGAAATGGGATCACAAAGTAGACCTCAAGGACCCTAATGATCTTCCTCCCAATGCGAAAGCGTATCCCCTGTCTCCCGCCGAAAATGATGCATGTGAGAAGTGGTTGAAGCAGGAATATGACTTGGGACGACTGAGAGATAGCGAATCTCCAGTAGCAGCTCCTTTCTTCTTTGTTGCTAAGAAGGACGGAAAGCTCAGACCTGTCATGGACTATTGGAGGTTGAATGAGAAAACCATCCGAAATGCATACCCTCTCCCTCGCTCTCAGGACCTTATTGATCGACTCTCCGGTGCAAAGCTTTTTTTGAAAATGGACGTTCGATGGGGCTATAATAATATCAGAATGAAGGAAGGAGACCAATGGAAGGCTGCCTTCAAAACTCCTTTCGGACATCACGAACCAGTCGCAATGTACTTCGGCATGACGAACTCCCCAGCTACCTTCCAAACTATGATGGACCAGATCTTCCAAGATCTTAAGGAAGGAAAGGTCGTTGTAGTCTACATTGACGACATCTTGGTTTTCACCAATGGTGATGTAGAGAAACATCGGAAGGTGGTGCGCAAGGTACTACAAAGACTACAGGACAATGATCTCTATCTCAAACCGGAAAAGTGTTCCTTTGAAAAGAAGGAAGTGGAGTTTCTCGGTTTGATCATCAAGGATGGACACGTCTCTATGGATCCGGTCAAGGTTAAGGGAGTTCAGGAATGGCCCACTCCTACCTGTGTCAAGGACATTCAACGATTCATGGGATTTGCAAACTTTTATCGTCGATTCATTCTCGGTTTCTCGAACATTGCCAGACCCATGAATGAACTCATCAGGAAGGATGTACCATGGGAATGGACGGACAAGCAAGAGAAGGCTTTCAAAACTCTGAAGGACAGTTTCACTTCCGCACCAGTGCTAGTCATGCCAGATGCGAATAAAAAACAAAAGATAGAGAGCGACGCATCTGACTACGCTACTGGTGGTGTACTTTCTCAGTTGGAAGAAGATGGACTATGGCACCCAGTGGCCTTTTTTAGAAAATCAATGCAAGATGCAGAGCGAAATTATGATATTCACGACAAAGAACTTTTAGCCATCATACGTGCATTGGAGGAGTGGAGGCATTATGTGCAGGGCACACCTCATCCGGTAGAGATCTGGACGGACCATAAAAACCTTGAGTACTTCATGACAAGCCAGAAGTTAACTCATAGACAGGCGAGATGGTCCTTGTTCCTTGCAGAGTACAACTTCACTCTGCAACACAAACCAGGAAAGGTTAATGACACTGCCGACGCTCTGTCCAGGAGGCCAGACCACAGAGGGGGGGTAGAAAATGACAATTCCGATCGCGTGCTTCTGAAACCTGAGTTTTTTCATATCAAAGCCACAAAAAGAGGTCAGATTCTGATAGAAGGAGAGCATTCGCTGTTGAAGTGTATCAGAAACTGTACCGATTTAGATCCGGAAGTCCGAAATGCTATTGAAACACTGAAGAAGGCCCCCGTACAGTTGAAAAGAGGATTGGAAGAGTGGAATATGGAGGATGGACTCATTTTGTTCCGAGGATTGGTTTACGTGCCCAATAACAAGGAAATACATCACTCAGTGCTAGAGATCTTCCATGACTCGCCCGCAGCAGGACACATGGGACATGCCAAGACTCTTGAACTTGTCTCGCGGAACTATTGGTGGCCCCAGATGCAAAAGTGGGTCAATGACTACGTAGATGGATGTGATCAATGCAAGCAAACAAAGGTGCTACCGTCAAAACCCCACGGACCTTTGAAGCCAAACGAGGTTCCGGAAGGGCCATGGCAAACCATTAGCTGTGACCTCATCACCGATCTGACAAAACCAGATGATATTCCACATCCATCCGACCCATCCTAGACCCATCTGTGGGTATCCGTCTCCCATCCGATGCTTGCCCATGCACACATAGATGATCCGTCACTTGCATGCGTGGTCGGATGCAAGTGCATGCGCTCGGATACGTAATAAGGTGCATCAGATTGCTTCGGAATGTTTCGGGTGTACATGTAATAGTGAGTGCGTTCGATACAAGTCATGGACTCATAGGCGATACGCATGGTCGGTTAGCAAGCGGGTTTTTGCCCATATATTAGAGGTGCTTTGGTACATACTTTCCCTCAGTCGTTTCTATCACCTTCTTTGTCAGTGGCTGAGGTATGTCTTCACTTACATTCATTTATACCACAGTGTAGCTAATCTAGAGTAGTGCGGATTCCATCCGCTTTACTTAGGTGAATACAGTCGTTTCTATCGCCTCCTTTGGCAGTGGCTGAGTGCGGATTCCATCCGCTTTACTTAGGTGTATCCGTGGACCCGAACCGCATCACTTAGGGTACTAACGGATCACATCCGCTTCACTCAAAGTTTTGTCATGATCTACCCATCTCCCAGGGCAAAGACAGTATTTTGGTAGTCGTTGATCGTTTCATGAAGCAAGCGGATCTTGCTCCGACCACTAAAGATGTTGATTCTAAGGGAGTCGCGGACTTATTTCTCAATCACGTATGGAAGTTACATGGGACACCAAAGAAGGTGATCTCGGATAGGGGAACACAGTTTGTGTCCAAGTTCATGCAGGAAGTCTCGAAACGACTAGGAACCAAGTGGTCCATGTCAACAGTGTATCATCCACAGACTGACGGACAAACAGAACGAGTCAATCAAGAAGTCGAACAGTACCTATGACTCTTCACATCCTACTGTCAGAATGATTGGGTTTCTTGGCTTCCAATTGCTGAATTCACACATAACAACTCAGTAACCATCACTGGACATTCCCCATTCAAATGTGTCTATGGCTATAATCCTGAGTTTACGATTTCCCCTAATTATTCCAACACAATTCCCCATGCCAATCAGAGAGTAGCTGAGATGAAGGAAGCACAAGAAGAGACGAAGGCAATGCTGGAAATAGCGAATGATCGAATGAAGCGCTTTTATGACCATAAAGTAAAAGATGCACCAAAATTCAAACCAGGTGACAAGGTATGGTTAGACGCAACAAACATCAAACAATGCCATCTGAGCCAAAAATTGTCCGACCATTGTCTTGGACCATTCAAAATTGAAGAGAAGACTGGCGAGCTAAACTACAAGTTGAAACTCCCTGTTAAATATCGCGTCCACCCAGTTTTCCATGTATCATTACTCATCCCACATCAAACCTCTCAACTCGTTGATTGCCCACCGCTAAAGTGTCCATCGCTGGAGATTGTTGACCAAGTCCCAGAATATGAAGCAGAGCAAATATTGCAAAGCCGCCTATACAGGCGCAAGTTGCAGTATTTAGTAAAATGGAAAGGATATGCAGAAGCAGAAGCAACATGGCAGTCAGAAGAAGATGTGAAGAACGCGCCACTCATAGTAGCCGATTTTTATGCAGAAAACCCCAACACGGTTAAATCAGTGCGGATCTCCGCTTCAATTCTGACAACCCCTGATTTCCTCGAATGGAGACAGAAAAATATATGACCATCTTACATTCGCGAAGACGCTCATCCTAGAAAGGGGGTAATGTCACGAACCCCAAATACGAACCATTTTTCATTTCTCGGTTTTCCTTCGGCTACTTCCAGTACCCGAGCCGGTCACGTGACTCCTCGTCATATATCACCCGTTGCTTCTCCGATTGGCTCCCCTACTCCACGGGCTAGAACAATCTTGCTTCCTAAAGAAGAACCGGTCGGATCTTGGGTTTCTATTTAGTAACTGTCTTACTCATTCGCTTATATATCATGATGTCATACTTAGTCATCCGCAGTATCGTACAACTCTTTTCTCATTGGCTGATTTCTTTCAGACTCCTATTCAATGTTATGTATATAAGTAGGTTAGTTAGTGTAAGTACTCCTTAGACTTAACCTCTTCATTTCCTACACTTGTAGTGACCTAGACGTTTATGCTCAATACCATCTTGTTCATTTTCCTCTTGACCGAGTCCTAGTGGTTGTGCGCTCGCCTTCATCATTATTGGTGAACATTGGTCATAACAGGAGGTGGTCGGAAAGCGGAGCAGATATTGATATCGGAGCGGTGTGGGTACAACAAGTGCAGCAGCAATAAATTGATCTACCACACAGTTGGGTCTTTGCTGCCTGCTGCCTCACTTGAGAACAAGCACGTTCAACCCTAAAGGGGATTGCTACTGGGGAGTGCTAATCTCTGTCTAAGCGACCCTAATCAACCCTACCACAGGTAGGATGAGGATCCGCAAAAATGCGGAACAAGCAGAACTCAAGCAGAACAAGCAGAACTCAAGCGGAATGAAACAGAATGAAGTGGAACTCAAACGGATACAATGCGGAACGTACAGATTCGTCAGAACTTGCGGGTCAAGTCGAAGGAAGTATATCACAAGGTTGGATTGATAGTGGGCATAAGTCAAAGTGGTCCTCTAGTAAGGTGAAGGAAAAGTGGGAAGGTAAAAGATGGGATTCAATAAAAAACACCCAAGCCCTGAGTACCACTACTTAAAGGGAAGATTATTTTCAAGGAACACTGAGGTACAGGTAGTAAACTTCTCAGGAAGCGGAAGTGAAGGCAGGCAGTGCACATGGGCGCAATACTCCGGAATAGGGGTCCATGCCATAAGGGCATGTATCAGTGTGATCTGGATAATGTTAGGAACAATGGGAAGAGAGATACAGCGTACCAATGGACCTGGAAGGATGGGGACAGGACATGCGAAGGTTGTCCAACAATGCGTGGGAATACCAGATAGTGCGGGCGGGTTCCGAAGGATGCATGGGAATGCGGAACCCATTGGACGATGCACAGGAAATGCGGAACATGTGGAATACACGGAACTGATGTGAGATGATGTGGAAAGGATGGGGTTTTATGCCTACAGTGGGGGAATTCCCCACAGTGGTCGGATCAGGTATATGACATGTTCCCACAGAGTTGGTTGATCTGTCACAGGGGCCATGTGTGCAGAAAGCAGCACCAGGCTTGGTCCATCAAAGCGCTGAAGTACTTGTGCTGTCATTGCACCACCAAATGAAGAGTCAAAGACTGCAGCAGTGTTAAATGTCTTCCCAGAGTCTGTTTGATTTGTCGTGAGGGCCACATGTGCAGAAAGCAGAGCCAGGCTTCGTGCATTGATGTAGTAATAGAGTCAGGCCTGTAGTCTTCGTGTACTGCCAAAAATGTGGAAAGAAACAGTGAAATTTGGTGGGAGATGAGAGCTCATTGTGGTAAACAATGAGTGTGTTGTTTGGCAGGCATTGGCGGCATTGTTTGTATTGGTGTGATTGCCAAAATGGGCATGGGAAAGACATACCGGAAAGAGAAGTAAAGGCTGTTGGAGAAAACACGCATAAGTGACTGAAACCAGCTGGGGCGCACCACCAGTGCTCCATATGAATGCAGATGAACTTAATTAAGTGGCAGAAAGAGTGCCATTAAGCCACTTAACTAATTCAGATATGTGGGAATCATAGGTGGCCACAAATGAATACAACAGCACTATCATGACAACAATGGCGACTCGACAACACACAACACAACAACAACAACAACATGACAACAATGAACAGCTATGATAATGACTATGACTATGAAAACAACCTGTTCTCTTGCACTCTTGCACTTTAACTGTCTCACACCCTTACTCACTGTTTGCATTGATGAGTCCAGTAGAGTAGTTGCTTATTTTGCAATCCATTTGTTTTCATTTAATTTTACACATTTGACTTGAGTTAATATAAAAACAAAAAAGTGATTTCTAATATATTTGGAAGGTTCTGTGTAACTAGAGGGCTACTGTGGAGCTCTTGGAAGCTCTGTACAGACCATTGTAGTTTACTGATGTGTGTCATATACTAGATCCAACCACTCTGATGATATCAATATTCGCTCCGCCCAACTATATCCTTTCCACTCTACCCTTTGTCCACTCCACTTGTTCCCCGCCCTAGCACTTCCACTCAACTGCCTCATTGGTTACCTTCTGCATAGGTTCCATTCAACTGGAACCTCTTTCCCCATTTAGATATATACTTTCCCCTTTGGCACATAACTCCTACTTCCCAGATCACTGGTATTTCCTATAATCACTCAATTATTGATCTGTTGTGTACACACCGATATCCGCTGTAGGGAGTTATGTTACTCTGGGCTTGTATTGATGGTTTTTACTTACTTTCCTTAGTTTATGTACGCATTTTTACTGCTTATGTAAACAATCAATCTTCTTGAGCCACCACCATGAGCAGCACTCTTTTGATTCAATTTTCTCTCTGAGCACTACCTAGCTCTAGTCCAGAAACCCTCTAGGGTCGAATGCACCTCCTTGCAGGTATAGCAGCAGGCAGCAAGACCCAACTCTTTGCGAGTCGCTGTAGATGCTATCTGAGAAGAGAAGAGTATCATTGCTACTCTTAAGACATTATGGCTAGACTACTATGATGTGAACTACCTGAGCAACTTGGGCAAAAGCACGCAGCACTTTCCGATCCCGATCCACATATCCTGTGATAGAAAAGGTGAGCTGCGAAGGGTGGGTGGGAACAGAACCCTCGCAGGCCTAAGTGAACAGGCAATGGTCGCAGTCCGGATCACTGAAGAATGTGTGCAAGAAGTGATATCTGACCTCTGTGTTGAAGATGTCACGGGTGAAAAGGGAGCGGCGGGTGGGGAAAAGAAAAGAGAGGAAGAGAATTGTCGCGGATGACTGAGCTGATGAGATCGACAGATGTGGTACGAGAACAAGAAGGAGGGTACCGCATCTGTCGCTTGCGCAAAGACCAAATTCTATTCCTCTGCTCGTGTCTCGTTACGTAGTAGAATGACAAACTTTCTGCACCCAGCAGAATTGTAGTACCCACACTGCTCCAACTTATGTTTTCCTCTGTGGTAATACTTACAAATTGTATACTTAGCACATAGCCTTATGCTATGAACTACTGATCACTGCCTCCTTACTTAGATAGTTTCCTCAGTCTTAATATTACTTGCCTTCCCTCAGTTTCTGCTGGTGGGAATTCTCCATAGGACTTTGCTCACTTTTGACACAAGTCTCACCTTGTCATCACCTCTGCTCCGACTTAGAGCCATGCTCTAAGTTAAACTACTCTTACTTCCCTCTACACCATAAACCAATCCCCTTGTCCCTTTCTGCTCCAACTTACCCACCCATCCTATCATCGAACAATGTCAGTCCCACTCCAAATTCAGGGCATGTACTACTCAGCTAAGGGCGCAGTGCAAGAGCTGAATCCAAGCCCTGACCCCTCCACTTCTCCATCTGAGCACGGTACCTAACAATGTGCAGCTGCTTCAGTCTGGATGAAGATAGTTGAATCAAAGGTTCCAATCAACTCAATTGTAGCACTCAGCAGCAAGAGCTCCATGTTCCCATACAAGGATCTTAATGGTAAGTCTCACAGTGGCATCCCAGCAGTACATCCTTTTAATGATGATGTTTTTTTACTTACAGGCTCAGATGCTCTTGTTTGTGTTGCTGGAACTATCATGCTGGCAGCCTCAGGACACAGAAAGGGAGTGACAAGCACTTGCCCTCTATGTGGCGAGGCAACAAAAGATCTGTGCTCACATATGGGTGGCCACATCCTTCACACTGCCTGCAGAGTTCCTGAGAATCTCACAACAGCTGTTTCAGGCCCACAGCCATGTGGCTTTTGCAGTCGTTCTGGTGTCACTGAGTGCACAGTTACCTTCAAGGAATCCAGACATTCAGTTACTTGGGAATCACAATGCCCACACAAGGAGAATTTCCAGTACAGCAGCACTAACAAAGGCTCCAACAATTGCCCATGTCACAATGTTCCTGTCATCTGCAGGCTTTGCATACATCAAAACTGTCAGACAGACTGGAGGCCAGCAATTTGGAGGTACAATCTTGAGGCCCACATGAATGAGCATCACCTGGAGTATGTGCACCCTGGAAAACCTCATAGCAGCCTCCCCCTTCCTACCAATATATTTGACACTCCTGTTGAACAAACAAGGTTGGGTGTTCTGCTTTGACCTCTATTCACCCTAACTGTCCTAAATTTGGAGAAGGAGAATATCCCAGCCAGTCCAAGTGGTCAAAAGTGCAAGGGTGATGCTCAAATATTTTCTGCTGCTGCTTCTTTGAAGAAGGCCTTGTGCACTTAGCCTTAGATTTCTTTTCCATGTTGTCATTCCTTCCTACTACTTACATGGTTACCCCTCATGACTCTTACAACTTACAGGCTCTGTTTTTGCAACATTTTCATCATGTTTTCATTATGCTTTCACTATGTCTAGCATGTGTGCTCTTGCATCTCATGTATTGTAGCAGTTTTCTGGGTCCTTGGTTCCTCAATCGTGTTTGATCATTTTGCATTTCTAAGTGACAAAACATAACTAAGTAAGGAAATTTGCACTGTGACATTTGACAGTCACAGTACTAGTACCACCCATGGAATTTCAACATGTCAGTGTCTTGATTCTCTGTATTGCACACCTCTTGAGCCCTCAAGCAGTTTCTGTAAATGTCACACAATAAACTGTGATGAAGTTCTCGCAATGAGAGGCTTAGAGTGAGTGAGAAACAGGAGCTGATAAGGAATATATATCTCAGTCTCAGGAAACAGACTCAGTAGTACAACTGTAGTAGTACCTGATAAGAAATATATCCATGGGTATTGTCATATACCTGATCCGACCACTCCAATATCAATATCCACTCCACTTTCCAACCACCTCCGCTCCATCTGTCCTCCGCTCCATCCAATCATCATCCGCATCCGCTCTTACGCTTCTGCTCGACCGCCCAAACGGTCCCCTTCTATAATGTCTCCATTCAACTGGAACCTCTTTCCCTGTTTAGACATATACTTTCCCCTTAGGTACATAGACCCTTACTTCCGGATCACCAGTAATTCCTCTTACCGCTCGATCACTGATCTGATGCATACATATTGATATCTGCTCTGACTTATGTCTTTGCCTGTGTAAGTACTTACAAATTATATCCTTGGTACATAGCTTTACAACATAGTTATCCTGACCACTGCCTCACACTTAGAAGTATATAACATATCCTGTACTTAGATATTTTCCTCAGTCTTAATATTACTTGTCTTTTTGCAGTTTCTACCTGTGAGAATTCTCAGTAGGACCTTGCCTCCTCCAGACACAAGTTTCATCTTGTTGTCACCTCCAACCCTCCGCTCCGACTTAGAGCCATGCTCTAAGTCTTTCCCCTTACTTCTCTGTCTCTATTAATAATCCCCCTTTGCTCCTATCCACCCTCTGCACTATCCTCCACCTTCTCCGCTCTACTCCTAGTCAGCCCACCGCTAGTAGCTCTTACCTCCCAACCCTCAAAGCAGTCCAAAGTGGTCCACTCGTCCTATTGTCGGACAATTTCGGACCCGCTCCAAGTTTGGGGCATGTACTCAGCTAAGGGCGCAGCGCAAGAGCTGAAGCCAAGCCCCAACCCCTCCACTTCTTGAGCCTGGCACAGTACCTAACAGGTATGTTAGCTCTAGTTGTGACATAAAGCGGGGACTTTGACTTACATCTCAATCTTGGGAAATGGACTGAGATGTTCGGTCTGACAACTCATGGTTTTAAGGTAGTTAGCATAGTGATAAGTAATAAACTGTAGCATAGAAAAATAGACTGTCACTTATTAGATTCTTGTACTGACGTCACTTCATTGCATGCTGTGCAGTTGGCTAGCGCTTGCAATGTCTCACTCTGACATCTCCTGTTCAGACTTCAATCCAGACTTCAACACTCCCCCTCGAGTGCTATCCAGGCTCATTAGCCCACGCAACTTCTGGAGCCATGGGCATGGTAAGGCCTTGGTAAAGGTGTCAGCAATATTATTGTTGGTAGGGCAGTAGGTGAGTGTGAACATTCTGTTTTTGACATGAGCACAGATGAAATGATAATGTAGATCAATATGCTTGGTTTGAGATTGGAACTTGTTGTTCAAAGCTAGTGCAATTGTGGCTTGGTTATTGCAGTATACTGGGGTAGGGACTCCGAGTGGGTGGGTCATACAGCTCTTCAATGAGCAGCTGTAAGTACAGTATCTCTCTCGCAACCATCGTTAAAGCAATATATGCTGCTTCAGCCATCAAAAGTGCTATTAAGGGCTCCTTGCATGCACTCCATGCGACTGGTCCACTGTTCAGCAGGATGATGTATCCGGACATGGAGTGGCAATGCAGCTGTGAAGCCCAATCCACGTTGATGTATGCCTCTAATCCCACGTCTGTCACACCTAGGGTAAGTCCAAGGTCAGCTATTTCTGTATGATCCTTGCTATGAAAAGACTTAATATATGTACTAGAAGGTAAATATAAGCAGTTTGCATAGTTTATCCAAGAGTAATATAGTGAAAAACCTCAAAAATGCGAAAATATGCCTCTGCATAGGTAGCAGGAGATATTTCATTGTAGGGAGGGATCCTGATGCTATTCCAACATAGCTATATAACTAGAATACTCTTAATGTCAATAGGAACAAGTACCCTACCATCCTGGAGGGCCAGGGAAAAATAAGGCCTGGGATGGGTTCATATATGTTTGCAAACATTTTCTAAACACTCTAGAATAATCCAATACCAAAGGGTCAAAATTGCGAAATTGCTTTTGATATGTTTTCTATTATGTCACACTTGCAGAGGCCCTGTAGCAGGCATTGGTACAAAAATATACAGAAAAAGCGGTCTATTATGTTCTATTATATGTATATAACCTATAATACTACTTACTTACTAGCTGTACCTAACTGTGGTGTGATGGTGAGCTAGGGATGGACTGGGGAGGGTGTGGGAAAGGTTCATATTGTGGAGATACCCAAAATGGGCTATGTTTTGGGTGTTGTGGGGAAGTTCCCATGGCAGATGTGACTAAAAATGCGAACATGTGACATTGTAAATGACTGTCCTAGGGCACAAAATGAGGATCCACACTGATTAGTATCAGCCAGTGCTGGTATCTGCTGGGAGGATCTGTACTGATACGTCACTCCCAGAGACTGACTGACTAGAGCATTTATGTATCACCATTCCAATGATAAGGTCAGTGTTAATACATCAGAATGACACCAGCAGGTGTTAGTGCTGCAATGTGCTTCAAGCCTTGTAAAAAATGCAATGGCTCTGGAGGTCAAATCAAACCGTGGCAACACTACGGGTTAAGGGGCTTCAAGGTGTTCTTCCTTCCGAAATTTCATTGCGAACTAAGTTTTATTGAACAATGCTGGGGGTATGCATTATCCGTCCATCCGATAGGACAGGAAACGAGTCTAATCCGCAAGGCAAAATGAATAGACATGCGAGAAGGGATATAGACGCGTGCATGTCATAAACGGCCTCGAGTCTCTTTAGATCTACGATAAATGTGAGTTAGGGGCCCGGGTGAAGTTGCGAAAATGAATCAAGGATAGTGACGCTGGGCCAGCACCACCACTTGCTGCAAGATTATAGTCCAATACCTATGTGATTGTTTTGAAATGTGGACTTTTAGATGGATTGGGACTGATTGCAGGATGTGCAGCAGTCGAACTGGGCATCTTATGGCCATAGAAAGAAATTGGGTGTAATTTAGCTCGAACGTGTTGGATGAATTCCAAGGCGGTGTCAGCTGAGGGCCGTTCACTTGGTGATAATGACCAGCGCCGACGGATAAAGAGGGGGGACGGACAACGCGGAGTATTTCGTCGTTGGTTATGGCATTTCGACTATCGCAAACCAGACTGTCTGACATTGCTTGTATTACTTACATAGGTGCGTTCAAAAGTGTAACAAACGCTACGGCTTCTTCAACCAATGGACGATTGATACGAGGTGACCAGCATCGCTTTATGAACTCCCAGTGCGCTGGCTCTATCCGTGACTCCTTGGGAGGCTCTGGTTTCTTACCTCTGATGACTTGTCCCAACACTACATTGTCCTTCTTCACATTGTAGTAGGGTACCTTGCCAGTCAGTACCTAATAATAAAGCATGTACAAAGTGAATAAGATCTTTGGGTCGAAATTTCAAGCTACTAACCTGTAATGTGATACTGCCAAATGAGTAAATGTCGCACTCCGTGCTGAGCGACACTGGGGACGCCTCGTCTTCTTCTTCATCGTCTTCTGGTACTTCAAACAGCTCTGCAGCTGCCCATCGGATGTTCCCCTTGATGGAACTCGTGAAATACGAGGTGCCAATGAACTCCAAAATAATAGTCGAAAGACCAAAATCAGCAAGGCATGCTCGTCCGTTGCCATAAATCAAAACATTTGACTGAAAAGTCAATGGGACGTGAGTGAGGAGGGATATACCTTCTGTGTGTGGCCGTACGCACCCCTGTCAGGTCGCCATGAACAATTGATTTGCTGTGCACTGAACCGGTATCAGAGTGTTCAAACTCCAATGGTGAAAGACGACTAACGGTATTGCAATCCGAGGACGATGTCGTTCAGCTAGCGTGCGTCATCAGGTCAGCAAGCGGCTGGGAAATACTGGCGAAATGGCTTACAAGGGAGAACCGATCTTGACACGGCATGTCCTGTTGGCGCTCAAGAAAACCGGTGAGCATTCCATTCTCAGCCCATGGGCAAATCATTGCGGGATAGGGCCCAAAGTCGTTTGCCACTCCCCAAAGTGGAAGAATGCAATCATGTTTAAGACGGCTCCAAACTTTCAGCTCACGACGCACTCTCTAAGCCGAGTCATCACTCGATAAACTGACGTGCCATGGAAGAGAATATTACCTTCGTGTTTTTCCGTACTAAGGCCTTGTTATCGGACTCGAAAGCGCGAATGGTCTTCACTGCTACCTACGTCTTGGTCAGGATGATACGACAGGAAGTGTCACAAGAACAGCATACCTGGACGGTCTCAGTGTGCTTCACTAAAAGACACTTCCAGATGTCCCCAAAACCTCCGGAAGTAACCGGATAGGGCGATCTTTCTCGGAGTTCGTTGGTAAGATCATTCAGCGGATCTGACGGAGAAACTGGTGATTCTTGGCTGGTGGGTTTCTCTATTGCCGTTGTGTTTGAAGAAGCGGAAGTCTAGGTAGCCAGGTGAGTACGGTGTGTATTTCAATCAAGCACACCAGAGACTGAACCTGGGGTTGCGGTGAAGCACCTGGAGGCAACGGAAGTGGTCTCAATCTCCATGGGGTAGGAGAGGTCGCAGAATCGGGCAGTGGGCGTATCTTACGTGAATGGGGCCGCTGAGGTGCAGGCACTGCACATCAGAGTCAGATAATATACTCTATCACAATGCGAGTGAATATAGAACGAACTAGGAGGGCGAGGAAGGGCGCTGCGGATTGAGGAGGATGGAGATATTGTCGCACCAACGTCGTGGAATGAACCATTAGGGTAGGGCTCGCGTGCATGGGCAGAGACTGCACTTGTTGGCGAGCGCTCGGTAGGGGAAGCTGTTTCACCGTCAAAGATCCGCCAAACTTCATCATAGAGATGTTGGAGATCCTCTTCACCGGGCGGGGGAGGGCGAATATGAGTAGACATGATTCCGGTCAGTTATCGAATTGGGAACTGGCCAACTTGATCAGGACCTAGTACGACTGCGCAGCCTGGTGCCGTCCAACTTTGCCTGGAGACCAACCAGATTCAATTTTGATGGAAAGCGAAGCCAGAAATAAAGGCGGAACACGATTTTCTGTTTAATCAGAAAACTTCGATGCCAGCGTTGAACAAGTAGAGGGACGACACTAGCTGTTGCTGCTAGAGGCGCTCACGAGAGCCAAGCCAATACAATTCAGCATCGGATTTCGGCTGTATCCGGTCCTAATCTCATCCGCTGCAGTGACTAGTCCACGTTATAACACTGACTTTTTTTGATCACATCTAGGTATAACCCACGCCAGAACGCGCTGCCGTGTCGCGACCAAAAAAACATTCCATTCGCCATCATAATCCTGTGTACTCCACATGACAAATTCTACACCGGAAGCCAAACCTGCACGCATACCAAAGTTAAGCTCGTCGGTGCACGACATCAACGCTGAGAAACCACCCTTTGGATCAAGGTAACCACGAGAAAGATTGATCCAGAATATCCCTGATCATCAAACATGATACAGGTTTCTTACTCAAGACTCTGATGTCTGGGCCCAAAATGCTTGGGACCATGTTCCACCCCCTGAAGATCAAACTGAAACGATCACTGCATCACTAGCGAGGCAACGTCTTGTTCCAGTACCAGACAATGATAAGAAGACTTATAATGAAAAGCCCGCAAAGTTCTGGTTCGTCTTTCGTCTGTCATCGCTCCATTCACTCTGACGCTTTCGATTGATAGGGATAATTTTTACAAGACGAACGCCGATAACTTCTTCAGAAATAGAAAATGGTCGGTGTCACTCCTTCTGTTTCCTGTAATACCCTCACCTTTGTAGCTGAAGGCTGCATCTTGAATTTCCAGAACTCCTAGCAGCAGCAGAACCAGATGTAAGACTTTGCATCTTAATAACGATTTCTCTTATGTAGTCAGGCAGGGAACATAACCATTTGCGAAATAGGATGCGGTGAGTCTTAGGATCACGTTTCATGAAAATTAACTGAGCCCGGTCTAGGCGCCGGAAACGCAGCATTTCCACTTCTAATGGCAAACAAAAATCCAAATCTTATCATCCGTGCCTACGATTACTCAACTCATGCAGTCAAATTAGTACAGGTATGCACAGGTTAAGTCTCCTCGTATTTTCTGCTCAGTCCATGAGTAGACAAATACCCTCTATAGCTCCCCGCCTGTTGGCAAAATAGAGGCAGCTGTATGGGATCTGTCATCACTGGACAAACTCCCACCGGGTGTAGAGCCCGGCACTGTGGACATCATTGTTCTCGTGTTCGTGCTTAGTGCACTGCATCCAGATGAATGGGGTAAGGCTATCGCTAACATTCACAAGGTACGATGACTGTGTTCACTGCACCGAGATTGCTGCTTCAGCGCCTGCTATTAGATGCTCAAGCCTGGCGGGCTCGTATTGTTCCGCGACTATGGTAGACATGATCTCACTCAACTGCGGTTCAAATCCGGTCGTCTGCTCGAAGACAATTTTTACATCCGGGGTGACAAGACACGAGTTTATTTTTTCGAGCTGGGTACGTTGCCAATGACCCTCATGGACACATTTCTGAATTTCATTACTGCTTACAGACGAGCTGGCACTGATCTTCACCGGATCCCGTGCCTCGCCCACTCAGAAAATGACAACGATGACAGAAGTCGTGGACGAAGATGAGGATAGCGAGCCACCATCACTACCCGCACCATCGCAAATCGCCAGTCCTGCATCACACATGTCGACAGAAATTCCTGACTCAGGATCTGACGTCCCCCCCGACTTACCCTCGTCAGGTCCATCCTTACAGCCATCCTCTGACGTCCACCGCAATCTCCTTCATCCTCTGGCCCATTGTCCCCCACACCCTCTGTTTAAAATTGAACAACTCGGCGTCGATCGACGGCTTCTGGTCAACCGGAAGCGCCAGTTGAAGATGTATCGCATCTGGATGCAAGGGAAGTTCCGTAAGCCGAGTGATGCAGACGTGGTATAAATAAAGTGATGGAGCCTGTTGACTGCGTACGTACTGACTTATACACGATAAGCCCGCTCCTCTTGAGGGTCGGGTCATCATTCAAGTATGAATCTGGGGACCAAGCATTGGCAACATATTTTCTTAGAGCAACGAGCCTCTAATCCAAGAGGTCCTATAGGATCTCTATCTATAACGATCACGCGGGCCCCATTCTATTTCAGCGTTCGTGATGGAGATAGTGCTGGTGTCGTGCAATGTATGGGTGCTTATAAGCCAGGCAGATACCATCCGGTACACCTAGGCGACACATTTCCTAAGGGCGATAACCCAAGGTACCGCGTTATGTTGATCTGGGATGCAGCGGACCGTCCTACAGCGGTTGATTTGCTTAATCCCTGACTTGATGATGATCGAGCTCAACTTATTTCCACCGAGCACTTTGTAAGTGTGGGATCCAACTGGGATCTATAAATATCTATTAACTCTGTAACGCTTCGCGTGCAGAAACGGAGCCCGACTGCCACATTCCACACAGCGTTTCTGGCGATACCAGATTCCGCGGGATCCTAGTATTCATCAACGCTCCCCCAACTAAACTATCTGAGTAGTGCTCATTTATCAACTTTGCGCAAGGTATAATTTCGGTATGATCTCACTCGACTCTTCTATTCCATGTCAGATAACGCTGTGGAAGCCAATCAGGCTCCTTCCACTCTTTATCAGAAATCTCGGCCAGAATCATTTGCGCGATGACTTCAGCACTGGAAAATCATATCATATGAATCAAGCGACACATGGTGGAGTCTCACAACAAACTTACCAGCCGAATGCGCGCGGCATTCCATGACCAGTATATCCCGCGGCGATGTACTGTTTCTTGTACAGATCTCTCTCTGGATTGGTTGCGAGTAAGCCCGCTATGGGACCGACCTGGCGCAGAACACATCAAACGACAGCACCCGTAAGAGTTGTGATACGCGTACAAATGGGTCCCCCATCTTGGTATAACCCATGATGCCTGTCTAAACCGATCGTCAGGGGTAAATCCCCGAACACGAACAAGGAGTGCCTACCCATTCCATCTCAGGCTCCGACTCCGGGTCATATTTACCTTCAAACACAGACGGCAAGAACTCGCGAAGCACTTCCCCAACGAGAGGGTGTATTTCGGAATCGTCGTCCACATATAACTCATAACGCGGTTCTGCAGCTTCCCGACCACCACCAATGATGATCAGCGGTTTTTCGGTGTCGTTTTTTACTGGTCGGGGGAACCAGTACGCAAACCCCTGATAGAGGGTTGGTCACGATGGACGGGCTAGAATGGAGTGGCTTACTTCGTTTCCACCCCAGCCGGATGTCTTGATTTGATCTGTACCAACGGAAGCACGCGTGGCCATGACTTGGCCTCGAGTGGGTATGATTCCGTTTGGACCTGTGAGGAAGGGAAGGAGATGAGAAGCATATGCATTCGTAGCATGGACGACTCTGGAGCATGATATGCTGCCCCGGTTCGTGACGACTGTATACGTGGAACAGTTGTTCGCTGTTTCATGCGTAACTGCAGTCACCGGTGTCCGAGTGTGCAAGCTGAGAGAGGCATATTGCCCAACGTGTGCTCGGGCATGTTGGTACAGCTTCGTGACGAGTTTCAGCGGCCAGACATTATGTCCTGGTGCGCGAAATGCTGCATAGGTGGCACCATACTCCTGGTTATGAGCCCGTTTGCATCAGACTACAAAGATGATTAGCAAGAATACGCACCTCTTCGACTATCTCCTTCGGAAGCCATTCTATACCATCTAGATTGAGCTGCGCTTGACGTGCCATCTCATAGTCCTTGTTCGCTTCTTTTTCTTCCTTCTCCGTAAACAAGAGATTGATGTGACCGCCTTCTACGAGATCGATGTCACTCGTCCAGCCATTCTCCTCTATGATTTTAACGAGCAGAGAAGTAGTGTGTTGTTCGAGTTCATAAGACTTTGTTGCCTCCACCATACCGAATAATGCCTGACGTTGAGCAAACTCGAGGAAAGCAGCCGGCGTAAGATGTCCACCGTTCCTTCCTGCGAACAGCATTCTCCGCACAATGAACTCAAGAAAGAAGTGGTGCTCCACGCACCTGTCGCTCCTGAGCCTGAAACGCGTCAGTGATACGAAGCATACCATGATCGGCACGAAACAAACTGACAGAAATCTCTCGCCTCGAGTATCACGACCTTGAGTGGGTGTTCGAGAGAAAGTGAGGCGTTATTCAAGAGTTCGATAAGGTGATACGCGACACCAACGCCAGTGATACCAGCCCCGATGATGCAGATGTCTGCCTCGCTGGACAGAGGATCTTGGCTGCCTTCGCCTGCGAGTGGATTTGCGTCCGGAGAGGAATCGATCCAGAATGAGCGGGTTGGGTTGCGGGATGGGAGTTTCGCAGGATGAGGTGGATGTCCCGAGGGCGGTGTCTCGAGTACCCTCTGCGCATGTTCAAACTTACCAAGTATCTGAGGGTTAACAGGCATCGCCGACCAACTGAGAATGAAACAGAGAACGAGGATGGCCCAGTCTCTCATCTCCGTACGGCGTATACTCAAGTCGAAAAGATAAGATAAGATGTCCTCGTGCACAAATTGGACTTGGGACCGCACTGGGTCCAACTTCGGAACCTCGGAAGGCAATCGGAATGTGTTGAATTAGGTTAAAGTTACTTAGAACCACGAACATTTTCTAAGTAAGTGCCGCGACTATCATATGCAGAGTGCATGCACAGAAAAGTAACCCATTTCAAACTTCATGTCAAGGAGCGCTCGCGGTCTTGATCTACTCCTTCTAAACCACTTACAGTCACTAATTTAAACTGGACCGGACCAATATCAATGTCCTGGCTGACAGATACTGCTATAGGTGATTCAGTAATATCGACTCAGCGCTAAGAATAAAAGAATCACATCACGGTCATGCATACGGTAGCAGCATGGATGCGACCTTACCAGATGGCTCGGGTTAGAAGCTGGATGCCCCCCTCTAGTCACATCAATTCGAGATCTTACCCCTCTTGGCTCATAGATGGGCTTTGAGTACACCATACGATCTAGTGCTGCCCAGAACCCTAAAGACCATCTGCTACGACCATCTCCGGACACCTCCAGACCCCCATTCTACTACAATGGCGAAGATGACATAGAACCTGTGGGCGGATATCACCGGTGCACTTTTTTAAAATCCAGTTTATTGTCACTGAGCGAGACAACGCTATGTTAGACATCTACGCAGGATTCGCCACATCCGTAAGACCCCCAACCTATTACAGCCACTGTCCTACGGCTCCGATAACTTTAAACACCCGCGCAGGTAATGTTGTACACCCTCCACTCTCACTGCCCACACTATTTGATGCAACCCCTCCGATTGGTGAAACGAGTCCAAGGCTTGTAATCTTCCAATACTCCGATGTTACTCCTCTTCCCTTTCTTGACGTGACCCTTTTCTCCTCTTACGTAATTAAGACGCCAAGTGTGACTTGTCGCAGCGTGGGGTTGTCGATATTTGATGAAGACACAGAATCGAGCGGTTAATATAGGTGACACATTTCCTACGCGCGATAATCCAAATCGTGTTCTCCACAACCTCGGGTTCGGATCATTTCACCGATTTAGCCAGCCAAGGACACTGCAACAAAGTAAGCCCTTAAGCTTCTCTTGTGACATTCACACTCTGATTTTCTTTCTCACAGCCGCTGCGTGGCGATGAAATAGTCGTTGCCGGGAAACCTTCTGTCTTGCTGGGCACTGGGACTTACATTTTTTTGCAGTGCACTCATGATTCCGAGACCAGCAACAAGTCGGCTGTCATCCCTAGGCTCGTAACTAGCTTGGTGTATATCAAAGACGTTAGACGTAGTACAGACTGGTTACGAGTCTACGTCAGCTCATCGACTGCCTGTATGTACTAACGCGAAGAACGATAGATTTCTGTATAAGTAATAACGAAGAAGGGCGGATGATGATATCTGCGATTTACACGGTGGCCGTAGTAGTTGAGACTTCGAAGCAAGTGTTGGCTGATATCTATAGAGTGTTGTCGCGGATGTGAAAAATGGTAATACTTGGAGCCGCGAAGAGAAATATTCTAGTACGAGGCTAGTAATAAAAGTCCGTGAAGCCCAAAACAGTGTGTAACAACTAGGTTAGAATCTTTTGCAAACTATCCAGACGCTTGGGATCATGGCACTAGTACTATTTCGAGGGAAGGAATAAAGGCAGTGTATTCCGCCCGCTGCGCATCCGTAATCACCTCGGCGCTGAAAATTAAGCTCTCCAGGGGACAATTTGACCGTGACAAAAATGCCTTGAACGCCTCATGAGGCCACATTTCTACTTTGCTAGCTTCAAGCACGTGTAGATTGGGGAGTGATAGAGCATCGAACAGGTGAGATAAATCGTCTGTGTCCGCATGGTCACAATTGATGCGTAAGGATTGAAGTTTGGGGTGCGTGAATGGCTCCAAGGCCTTTACGTTGCTGAATCCTGCGCGGATCATCAACGAGGCGAGGTTAGGACATAGTTGGAGCAAGCGGAGGAATCCATCCGATTGAATTATTGCGATCTCAAGATTTGTCAAGTAGGTCCATACAGGACCGAGAGAAGATAGGTGCTCGTGGTCAAACCACAGCCCCATTATCTTGAGACTGTGCAGAGTGGACAGTGGCGAGATCGATTGTGCAAGAGCTGGCCAGGTATCACCATTTGATATGTTTATGGTCAGCTCCCGAAGTGCCGGGAGGTCTGTTAACAGATGTGCAGGTTGGTAGGTGTGGGAACGACGGATGGAGAGAGACGAGATTTGATTGATGTAAGGCTGAAGAAAGTGTCGTAGCTGGTCCGAGCAGCACCGAAGTGTTAACGAGAGCGGAAGTCCTCGTGATCGCTTGATCCATGAGTCACACCAGAAAGCTTCTCGCCGCCAGTCTTCCGAGTCGTACTGGGATTCCACAGTGAGCCAGCACCATAAACCGGGTGTGCCCACAGCAACCTCCCTCCATCGTCGGCATATTCCGGTCAATAGCATGGGGGCTTCTAGCGGCGATGGCGATGGCGATGGTGGGAGACAGTAGTGAAAAATTATGGATAGGATTTCAGTTGGCAAGCGCCAGAGAGCCGATCCGAGTCTCTTGTGTAAATTCTTGGACTGAGTGATCTTGTCCTTCTTTTCGACAAGTTGCCGGTGAAGATCGTAGATACTATGCATGACTGTTTCCAGGCTTGAGATATGGTGCGAAACTGCATCCAACTGCTGCTGGCGTTCGGCGATGATGGCTCTGATGCTCCGATCTTCAAGTTCGACGGCAGAGCAGTTGGTACTGGGGAATTGGGCTCGGGAGTACGGGGTTTCTAGGTCTGGCATCTGCTAATGGTCAATGTAGCATCGGATATATGATCACCCGCTAGACATACATTGATTGCTTGTGAAGGCGCGAGCTGAAGCAATCGATTATTATTCGAAGACACAACTGTTTGCACAAACTTGGCACTTACGATGATGTTTTGCAATGCACCAATGATATCTGAGACTGGGAAGACATTGACTTGTGAGTTAGCTGTCTGCATGTTAACGGTTGAAACGTTCGAGGAAGATGTCGATGTCGATGTGAAGAAAGAAAGGATTTAAGCTTTAAGTATAATAGTCTAAGAACGCGGCTGCCGAATGCAATGTTAAGAACCATGATAGCATACTGTCCCACATTTGAGACTTCAAAGCTGAATAATGCAAGTGTTGGCTACTGGAGATGATAAGATAGTGCTCGCAAGTGTGAAGAATAGCGATACTTAGAGCTGCAAAGAGAGATTTCCTACGAGGCTGGTAATAAAACCCAGTCAGAAGACTCAGAACCCACAAGTGTTGACGCGTGACGCGAGGCTGAGATCTGTGTGAGATAAACGTAAATAGAGGTAGATCAGGGTGCCGAGTGTTTTTGGCTAAAAGACAAACGTTGCCAAGGCTTATTTCGCAGTGTGCGTAAATTCCCACAGTGTGAATTTATTTTGGATTATCACAAAGTTGTGATTGCATTATAATGATTACAGACACTTACAATCACTATAATCATGTTACTTTCGCGATACACCTCATTGCTCTTTGATTATAAGCTCACGACATACAACAATAAATGTGATAACAACTGCCAACATTCGAAAAGTTTGTGTCAATTGACTAGTCCGATCTGGTCAGGTATTTTACTCAATTTGGAAGGTAACCGGACCAAGGACCGGTCTTTTTATTCCCACGATATTCAATGGATCGGACCGAACCATCAAAAACCGGTCTTTCGGTCTTTGACGCTTCAGCAACCAGTTCTGGACCGGTCCTAAACCGGCCAGGACCGTGTGGCACCGATCGGGGGCCTTAATATTGTGGTCCTACTATCTCTGACCCGGTGTTGCAAAATGGCCCGGAGTTGCAAATCACGATGTAGCACGCTCATATCTCACTCATTTCCTTCGCACAATGATTCTAGAGGATGGGTAATCCATAGCTTACTGTGTGTATTTTTTATTCCACGAAAAATGCACTAGAAGTGCTTGCGGCAGTGAAATACTGCTCAGAACGTGCACTTTCCACGCCAATCCATCGGAGGGAAGCCACCACATGCACTAAAAAATTCAGGAATTTTACCAGTGATTTCCCATTGCCTTCTAATACCACACCAAAATTTTCGACATGATAACTGAGTGGCGTTGAGAGACACAAATGTTGTACTATCGAGATGCAGGACGTGACAGGAGGAGTGAGATTGTGTTCGGAGTCATAAATCGCTGCTCGGCAACTCGGCTAAAACAATTCTTGAATAACACTCTCAATTGCCCCAGATTCGTTCAACGCTTGATGGTCTGTCTTCTGTGCGGGTGAGAATTTTTGCAACTCTGTACTCAAACACTGTTTCGCACCGGCTTCTCTCTGGCAACGTAGCCTCGACATATTTTTGCATAGCCTTACAGTATGTACTGAATCCTACCTGCCCATGTTGTTGCCTTATTTTTAATGTTGTGTAGTTGTTGTGTTATAAAAAAACAGGTCGAAAAGTTTTGCAACACCGGGCCAGAGATAGTATCTTGTCAAACAGTTAATATTTATATGTAAGTTGGTCAGACTGCCGCACGCGCATAACCGTTACACCAAAAGGTAGAATACTGAAAGCTTAGCTTTCAGTATCAGCGACAGTATATATACTGAGTATGGGAACTCAGGTAAGCCAGCGTGCTTACATTATACCCCAAAAACCAAATAGCAGATATGCACGCTAGACTCGGAGGATAAAGCTTAAGCATTATCGATGTATCGAACATCAGCACACCGTTTGTTGTGCATGACCTTGGCATGACCAACTGGACAGCCTGGACTTATGTGGTGGGGTTTTTCCGGCAACAAGCTAATGTAGCAAATAAACACTGTCATGTAAGTAGTACACAACAGGTTCCTGACGAGCAAAAATACTTGAACAGAGTGAGATTCGAACTCACGCCCCCGAAGAGACCAGATGACATGCTCATCTGATGAGCTGGTACTCCTTAGTCTGGCGCCTTAGACCGCTCGGCCATCTGTCCCGGTGGCGTCAAGCTAGAGGAGCGAGAGTCGACATCCTGGGGTCGTGATCCGGAGCGAGCGTCAATGTCAACTCAAAAAACAGCAGCATCGATGACGAAAACCACATGACAACTGAAGTTGCCATGGCGGCTGATCAGCAAAAACGTTTGAACAGAGTGAGATTCGAACTCACGCCCCCGAAGAGACCAGATGACGTGCTCATCTGATGAGCTGGTTCTCCTTAGTCTGGCGCCTTGGACCGCTCGGCCATCTGTCCATGTTGTCATGATCACCGTAAGCGTATTGATCTGCGTCTGTCTATATGTGGCGACGTTAGGGTAAAGTTGTTTGGCAACGTTTATTTCTGAAGGTATAGAACAACAAACCCAAATAAGTCCTTGTGATAACTTCCGTAATGAGAGTTCTTTTAACAGAGTCATGCACTTGAGTGTCAGTGGATTAGCACGTATATATCCATCCAGGTCCTTTCGCGCCCGTTCCTTTACAACATCACATGCAAGCCGCTCTACTACCTTCCATGCTGAACATGTCCGAACGCTAAATGAAAGCACAAAAGCGCTAGTCAGCTTCTCAGCAGAAAATCACAATCCTAATCCTTATGGACCATTGAATAGTATTACAATTGCAATCAAGGATAACATATGCACTACCAACTTACCAACAACATGCTCGTCAGGCATGCTTCGCCGTACGTCGAATACCGTGTCACGCTCTCGTTCTAACTCCATTGCAGACTTCACTTCACCATTTGACGCGACGGCGGTGGAACTTCTAAAGGCGGGGGGTGCAAATATCATTGGGAAGGCTAACTGCGATGAATTCGGAATGGGGCAAGTTTTTACCTTTGGGTTTTGCGACTTTCTGCTAACATCGTCTATGCAGGTCTCTGAATGTAAACAGTATCCACGGCCCCGTGGTAAATCCGTATCAGTCTCCAAATGAGAAATCTATACCTTGGGTCGAGCGTGAACGAAGATCAGCGGGTGGAAGCTCCGGTGGAAGCGCGGCAGCTGTTGCAGCCGGTATGTGTGACGCGTGAGTTGCCAACTAATCGAAGTGACGTACCACTCACTGAGAATCAGTGCACTAGGTACAGATACAGGTGGTTCTGTTCGTCTTCCCGCATCGTACTGCGGTATCACGGGTTTGAAACCCTCATATGGCCTCATCAGCAGGTATGTCACTGTGCAGCTCATATTTTCAGAATCTCATAGATGTCAGATGGGGCGTGGTTTCTTTTGCTGATAGCCTTGACTGCGTTGGTGTGCTTGGCAAGTCCGTCAACACAGTAAAGACCGTATTCGGTGAACTGGACAGCTATGCGTGAGAGTACTGAGCTGATACTTCCAACAGACTCGATATCGTCATATGATCCAAAAGATCCAACGGCAGCGACACCTCACATTAGAGAGAGGGCCCGATCTTCAGGCGAAGCGTTGTTGTCGACTCTGGATGCGGACTCGTCTGATCCTGACCTCTCGGGACTTCGGATTGGAATTCCACAAGTCCGTCTCATCTCTCAATTCGTTTAACATGCTTACGTCTGAGATAGGAATACTTCCCTGCTGAGCTCGACACTACCATTTCGACTGCGGTTCGCAAAGTTCTCGAGCGATTGTCGTCCCTTGGGGCTCAATTGATCCCTGTATCTCTTCCTTCGACACCGTATGCATTGAGTGCATACTACGTCATAGCAAGCGCGGAAGCATCAAGCAATCTAGCGCGATATGATGGGGTTCAATATGGTTAGCGATGACATCATATCCTCAAGATTGCTCACCAATTGACCAATTGATCCTATCCAGGTACCCGTTCACCTCTGCTCCCTGGCGCGGATAAATCCAAACCAGGCAATGTGTATGCACATACACGCTCAGCAGGTTTTGGAACGGAAGTGCAGAAACGCATACTCCTTGGCACTTATGCACTCACAGCTGAGTATGTGCATCCTGCCTTGGCTGTAAAACCTTAAACCAAGTTATCGGCTACAGCGCCTTTGACAACTACTTTCTTCAAGCCCAGCGCATCCGCCAGCGAATCAAGACAGACTTCGATTCTGCTTTCCGCGTCCCCAATGCTCAACTATCCAAATCCTCGCCAAATCCCGATGGTGTAGACATTTTCTTGCATCCGTCTGCGATTAGAACTGCACCTCGACTAGACTCGGACGCGGCCTCCGGTTTGGGCCCATATTTGCAGGACGTCATGACTGTTCCCGCTTCTCTGGCCGGCTTGCCAGCGTTGAGTGTCCCTGCTGGGTTAGCTGCCGACGGTTGGCCTGTCGGTGTCAGCGTCGTTGGACAGTGGGGTTCTGACGAACTCGTGATGCGCGTTGGGAAGGTGATCGAGCGGATACCAGACGAAGATGATGATTTTGGGCCAATGACTGATTTACTTTACGTGCTTGATGTTGTGTAGATGATCATGAATGATCCAAGCCACATTTCCACACCTCAATCACAACAAAGTTAAGGAACGGTTATCGCTGCTCATGAGGTTCATGACTGAGATTCATACACGCGCAAGGCGAGCAATAGAGTGGTGAATTAATACGGGTAACATATGGTACTATACAGATGTGCGCGAAAACAATGTACGATTGAATGATGTAAGATACGATGCGGGGATTGTGAAAGTGCGGGGAGGTCGGAAAGGTGACTAGCAATGATAAGTGGCATAAATCTAGGTTAAAAGGTAACATTTAAACATAGCTTACTGAGGGGTCCCGACAGGCTCAATTGGAATCCTTGCCCCATCGCAGGACACCCTCATATATTGAGTACATCACCGCTGCATTCGGGACGACACGCATTAAATGTGCACTCAGTCCGCCATAAAGGGAACGGGCCCCCTCTTCAGCAATGACGGTCCGCAGCGTCTGCCAGAGACCAGTGTACTTCATGACACCGTTAACAGACGGTTGTCGCAGTCGTGTCCGTAGAACCTGAACAATATGAGGCGCGACAAGATTCGTGTTGACCTAAAAACGCACCTCGTGGGGATATGTGATCAGACTGGCGACGCACTTCGCAGTTCCTGCACTACCAAGCATCCCGAACCACTCGACCATACCTCCACGGCCTTCAGCGTCCGCAGACAACTGCTTCAGACGCTCGTAAAGTACCCATTGAATAGTTCCCTCTGTAACACCCAAGTAGCTGGCGCTCAAACCCTTGTAAAAGCCCCTAATGCCTTCCTCACGGAAGATCTGCGTTATCATCTTGAAGCTACCTCCGAAGACGCGTGAAGGTCCGGCTGTTGTACCCGTATTCGTGCTTAGGAGGGAGGAAGAGTGTCGACGTTCCGATGCAGTGAGCTGGAGACGTGTCTTGACGACCCAGATAGGATTCGTTGCCGTCCCTGTTACGACACCAGCAATTGCAGCTGCAACAAGATGGACGTAGGAGTTTTCTTGTCCGTGGTTGAAGTGATGGGCGATGATTTGCTTGCCATTACCGTATGTGTAGAAATTGATCGAACGGGCGGGTATGACTCCGACTAGAGTTGGTCCAAGGCCTTTAAACAGCGCCCCTGGCGACTCATCGCGGTATATGTCACTGGATCACGAAACCCCTCAACAGTTGATCGCGGTGTATTAGGAACGTCAATTATACATACCGTAGAATGTGCCCGGTCTCGACGAAATTCCACAGCAGACCACTCGAGCGCTGCGGGAGCGTCGCAACACCACCTCCTACAATCCCGACTGAAGTATGTTTTTCCCTGAAAAGACTGGACTGTAACCGCGTCTTGACAACATCAAATGGACTTGTCACGATGGCACCACACATTCCACCCAAACTAACACATAAACAAAGCGCGTCAGGAAAATATACTATGGAGATACGAAGTCTGAGCTTACCCTCCTGCTACGAAATGCTGCCATGATTTTGCTGGCAGGAGGCTACTGGATGCAGTTGGGTTTGTCGTAGTTGGGGGTGCACCAGCCATCGTATCGATCTAGCGTATATCTTTCCAAAGAACCAAGTCCGCCAACTTCTAGGAGTCCAAAAGACAGTTACTAACGGGAAACAAGCAAGAAGGAAAACGGTGAGGGGCAACGTAAAGGACGCTATTTTTTTTCAGTACAAGTCACGTGGTAAGTAAAAATAATGATTTGTACATAACCGCGTTTTCATAAACACGATCAAAACACGATCGAGTCTGGACTCTGGCTTGGAAATACATACACCCCGAATACAATAGGACTGACATTGACTGTATTCCCTCCATTCGGTCAGCATAGGGGAGATTACCACCCCTCCTATCTCTCGAGGCAAGCTGCAGCTTCTGTCCTAGTTTATTTCTTCGAGCCTTGCAGATCACCCTCAAGTTGCCTGGTAAGCCTGCAGTAGCCCGCGCGCCGTACTACTACCTCGAATCGTTAACCAACTGAATGAACTGCGGTTGCTAGTAGTGCTTGCGTCTGTGCTTATTCTTCGCTCCAAATCATTCCGGTCTAACCAAACTGACTCGAGCACTAGACCAATATCGACTCACAGCTAATTTGAACTCGCCATCATTTGGGTTTTCTCACCTATCTTGCAAGACGTCCAACTTTTGACCTATTCCTATCATGATCAATGCCCCTCCGTGTCCTCCATTCTATTAAACTCCTCTTCGACGGTCTTGATCTCCCCTCTTGTTCTCCAAAACACTACTTCCCATTACAAATACCCTCATCCTCCCGGACCTCCCCTCCCCCTTCAACATTTCACCCATTCTCATTCTTTTCCCAAACCTCCAACTAACCCCATCTGCATCACATACAAATGGACAGAAGACTTTATGATCAAGTACCGCTGGTCTGCAGCTGCATACGGGCTAATAGCTGTGCCGCTGAGGGAGATGGAGAGGGTAGGAGTGAGGGTGGCGAAGGACGAAAGCAAAAGGATGCGGATCGTGTCGTTGCTGCTAGGACTCCAGAAAGTAAGTGTTTTGATCCTTGTGCTTTTGTGGGTTCGGATTCGGATTCGGATTTCTTTCGTGTGCACTGGGACCGCGTTCTGTTGTAGGATTCGGTCCTGGTTCCATCTGGACTCGCTAGAGAACCTTGGACTACTGAACCGCACAGTATGCATCTGCAACCGCAGCCTTCTCCTCTCACTCGCAGACGCAGGCGGGAGACTTATGTATGCATATAAGGACTTGCAAGAGGTTACTGGATTGACTGGGCGGTGAGTAGTTTGTCTATGTTCTGTGTACATCGATGTATCTAATTTTACTCAGCCATGCTCATCTTCAGCGTCTGAACAAAATACTCACGGGTTTCATTAAAATAGGACAATCGTTCTGCTACGCCATGCTTCAATGAATGAAAACACGGAGGCACTCATTCATAATTTCATCCTCCACTCAACTACACCTATCATCACTTATCATTCGCTACCGTAGCTTTTCAACTAAGGCTACTCAGTGCCACCAGAGACTTATAGTGCCATCAAAGCCCCCAAAGGAGAGATGGCTGTCTACTTCGTCTCGTACGTGGCGCTCCTGATTTTAGTATCGTTGATCACATAATACGTAAGGATGGAACCAGTCGCCCATACTGATACAAAATCCGTGCTCCCGGCTTCGCCCTCCTTACAGGTTCAGAATTCACGATGAGACGTACATTGTTTATCACCTTATTCAAGACATTTACTGAGATACAACTTGTCTTCTAGATATAATATCGACAAATTCTGAGCGCTGATGGTTCCTCTCTCTATAGCACATACTTGCCGACGCTGTGGCCATCGTGGGTACCATAGTATGTACCTTATGCCTTCATTCTTCATGTCGCTTATCGCTGTTTTCGAGGATCTTGTTTGGGTGCGTTGCTGATATTTCGTTCCACACGAGCTTCCGAAGTACGCTAAGGCATATTAATTTAGTGAGGTCCACTGTCGACAAAACCTTGATGTACTTATATCGTGGTTCTGCTAACACGTCGTGAGATCATGCGTCCACACTGATGATTACCGAAATAATAATATTGCATCTTGTCACAGAGTGTTTGACCCACGGTTTTAAGGACGCACTTGATTCTCATTCCCCAGCATTGCATGTAAGGGTGTGCTTCGCGTTCAGTATAAATCTATCTCTGAGGACTTTGCAGATACTCTTCACCCTCACAGCCTGATTTCTGCCCATCTGGTACTCAACCCGTAAGGAGTCTCTTATCTTCTCGAGCGCATAGGACATACTTGAGATCTTAAAGGATGGACACGTCAAACAAGAAAGGAAAATATGTTCATACAAAAGACGCAGCACCGCAGGCAGGAGATACATAAGGACAACGAAGCACCTGTAACGAAGAGTAACCTAATTTGATCACCCACAATACACCGGGGCGTCTCAGTGACAGCTTTTAGCGGCTGAGATCGGCAAAAAACGAACTCGTTGATATGCTTCACGTATGTCGATCTAACATCTATACGAACGAACTACTATAATAAAGTAGGGCTAGACGTATTGATTTAGCAAATGCGAGGGACAGTAGAGCAGCTAGATACTCACGGATCGTAGCAATTAGACCAGCGACTCCCATGTGCCATGCGGGACAAATCAAGCTCTATACCCTCCTCGCGGGATCACCAATGAGGTCCAGGACTATAAAACAGCTCGTTCGGGAAGCCGTGAGGTACCCAGAAAAGGAGCGACAATCTAGGCCCTACCATCCATCCATCAATCTTCCAGCACTGAAAGGGGTTGAGTAGGAATGATGATGAGAGATGCCCTCGAGTATCTCAGCAGGGTTGTGAAGTGCATGGTTCAAGGTGGATGAGAAGCAAATGGAGTGATTTTCGCAAGTATTGGTTGACCTGATAGAGCTCTGTTGTGTGCGAGGCGGGGTCGCAAATTGTATCCAGAGGGAATGAGGAGGTCTCAGGAGCACGACATGCCACACCCGAACAGTGCGATCATGCGATCCAGATACGACACGAGTGCCATCCGGCGAGAACGAGACTGAACTAACCGAATCGTGTGCCCCCGCAAGGGCTCGCCCAATGGCTGCCCTGTGCTGCATCCCACAGCCGGACAGTGTCATCCTTGAACTAAGACACAATGCGAGTGCCATCCGGCGAGAACGAGACTGAATTAACCGAATCTGTGTGCCCCGCAAGGGTTTCGCCCAATGGCTGCCCTGTTGCTGCATCCCACAGCCGGACAGTTTCATCCCCACGAACCAGACACATGCGAGTGGCCATCGACGAGAACGAGACTGACCGAACCGAATCTGTGGCCCCCGCAAGGGCTCGGCCAATGGCTGCCCTGTTGCTGCATCCCACAGCCGGACAGTGTGATCCAAGAACCAGACACACAATGCGAGTACCATCCGGCGAGAACAAGACTGAATTAACCGAATCTTGTGCCCCCGCCAGGCTCGGCCAATGGCTGCCCTGTTTGCATCTGCCCACAGCCGGACAGTGCCATCACTCGAACCAACACAATGCGAGTGCCATCCGCGAACAACGAATTCAACCGAATCTGTGTGCCCCCCGCAAGGGCTCGGCCAATGGCTGCCCTGTGTGCTGCATCCCACAGCCGGACAGTGTGATCCCAAGAACCAGACA
>NW_024537745.1:0-56183 GCF_016628075.1 Suillus paluster | reverse complement strand
CTGAGACCGATCATGAGGGTGATCCGAGAGTGAGCCCGAGGGTGACACTCATGATAGGGAGGATGATGATGGTGATGACCAGTGGAAGGTAGATCCCCGCAAAAGAGACCCAGAACAGAGCCTGGTCCTTCGACAGCACATGAAGGAACTGCTGTCCACGTGCAATTCCAAAGCCTCGCCCGGTGAATGCAGGGAAAACTGGTGCACTGCTTACATCACGAATGGGCGACCTCCCGGCTAGACTGACTGAGAGAGTCACCGGCAATGTTCAGGAGGATGGTGCAACCGAAGGAGTCAATAGGTCACCGGCACTGAAAAACATGCGGGGAAAGAAAGGGGTGATTGAGCCATTGGCGAGGACAACCCGGAGTAAGTCAACACAACAGCCATTGGGACACTAGCCCTCGAGTGACCAGAGCAAGGGGAAAGAAGTAGATGGACTTATACTACACTGCCTGCCTTTACCTGCTATTATGTACATGTCAATGTGATTCAATCATATCAATGGAGTCCTGAGTATGAGTATCGAGTCCCGACCATCAAATCCCAAACATCGAACATCAAGTCCCCAAGTATCAAGTCCCGAAAACCCGAAGCCCAAGATTCGAGGAATGAATCCCAACTACCGAGTCCCGAACATCAAGTCCCGAACATTGAATCCCGACTATCGAACACCGAGTCCTGACTATCGAGTATCGAGTATAGAGTCCCGAGGAATCGAACATCGAGTCCCGAACATCTAACAATCCCAAACATCGAACATCAAGTCCCAAGTATTGAGTCCCGAAACCCGAAGCCCGAGATTCGAGGAATGAATCCTGACTACTGAGTCCCGAACATCGAGTCCCGAACATCGAGTCCCAAATATCGAATCCCTACCATCAAACACCGAGTCCTGAACATTGACCATCAATCCCGACTATCGAACATTCGAGTCCCGACTATCGAACACCGAGTCCCGTAAGACGCCCGGTGACATGCATTGAAAGATCCGGTAGTGTACATGATGTGGGGATATCAATGAAAATTCAGAGGTTGTAATAAGGTAATTTACATAGTCATTTGTTCTTCAAAGTGTTGAATCATGGAATCTACTACCTTGAGCATTTCAATGCTCATCTGTTCAACTCTTTGCAACCTCTGCAGGTCTGCATCAGCTTTTCTCAGTTTGTCGGAAGTTTCCGCCCAAGCAGTTCGGAATGGTCGCTCAGCCTCCATTAGCTGTTGGATGGAAGGGTCAGGAAGACCTCCAGTACAGCATTTGTAATCACCGAGTCGATCTCGGATGGATTGGTCTTCCCGAAAGATTAGCAAAAAGATAAATGCTCTGCTTTCAGATACTCACATTCTGGGTGTTCGTATTTTCCGAAAGGATGAAGCTCCCGGACCATCAAACGTACATCTTTGACATCAAGCTCCGGCTCGTCTGCACGAAGTTCGGTAGATGATTTGGCGGCTTGGGAGATACGATAAGTATCAATAATCATCTGGAATGAATAGACCCACATGAAATAGACACCTCTGATGTAGCCGGTGCAAAAGTGGGAGGATCAGCAGAATCCGGCAACTCATCAACATCAATGACATCATCCTCAGGCTCGAGGTACAAGTCTGGATCAATGAGACAGGCGGCATCATCAGGCCCACCCAGATGTGATTGATCTTCAAGGGTGAAGTTAGCATGGATGGTGAACACTGATCATAAGGAATGTATAAACATACCAGGCATTGCAGCCAACGCATCCGGTGGTCCGGATGACATAGAATCATATTCTATGTCATCATCCGGCCCAAGGTATAAGTCATCTAAGTCATCTGAGGGACACCCGGTAAATTGATAAGGAATGATAAGAATACAACATACCTAGTAATACCCAGCCCATAGATGAGTCATCCACATCCATAGAATTATAGTCGGTCACCGGGGGGGTCATTAAATCTAACGGCTGGATGGGAACTCATGTGGTGTGGAGAATTGGTGGACTGGTTGACTGATGATTGAAAAAACTTCGAAGTTCAACACACAACTGGCGATTGCCTGAAAGTTGAACGACGACCAAACAAACACAAACAATCAATGATTTTATCGATCGTCCATCAAATGTCTTGTTTGATTTGAAACTTCATCCTTCTGATAACTGATCTCAATCTGATTTCAAGATCTTTAAATCTCTCAACTCACTCATCATGTCCACTCCAGTTGCCGACTCTTTGACTGATCTCAAGAATTCCACTGCCCAGATCATGGCCATCATCAGTGCCGCCCGGCAGATTCCCCCAGGTCCCAGCCACTCAGCTCTGGGAAAACAGGTTGGTACACTTGTGGTATGTATTTTTTTTGTGTTTTTTTTTGTCTCTAACATCCAGGTAGTCTAATGTAGCAAAGGAGTATGGGTCCGGGGATGGTCCTATTCCCAGACTCATCATTTCGTGCCTCAAAGAGCTACACCGCATCCGGAGCATGGTTCCCAAGGTCTGGCCTGACTAGCACACCATCAGGAATGACGATCCCTGCATTTTGAGGCACCCCTGGCACCCCAAGGTCCTCACCTGGGAGGCCATAGGTGACCGGACCTTTGATCTCCCAACTGCTGCCCCCCCATCCACAGGTCCGATTCCAGTCAACCTTCCCTCCCCAGCCATCCCTACCGGCAATGTTGCCGGCCCTTCCACCGACCCCACCACCGAGTTCCGGGACAAGGGGAAAGGTAAGGCCGTCTTCGCTGACCTGGAGCCTGAGGCAGAAGGCAGTAATAAGAGGAAGTCCCCCTTGATTTCGGGACCACCCTCCCAACCCCCGAAATCCACGATGAAGAGTCACAAGCATCTGAGGTTGGCTCGCGTGGTGAAGTCCAAGCCCATGGTGGAGTTGGAAGATGAGGAAGACACGATTGTCAAGGTATGTCGTCTTGTTCTTCTTTTACTTGTCTCACATTTTCTTGCAGCCGTTTTCGGGTGGAGCGCCGGAGGTCGTCGTTCCCCTGCTCTCCACAGTTATCGCAAGGATGCCCAATTCGCCTCAATCACCCAGGGTTCCGACGAAGAAACCCTTTGGCCCTGCCACGGTAAGTCACGCTTATGCGTCCGGGACTCGGGTGTATGCTTACCATTTACCAGGTGATTGCCGGAAGTCGCCCAGCAGTCGCCGAGCCCTCCCGGCCAACTCCCGAACCCCCGGTGCAGGCACCCCCAGTCATCCCTACAGTTGACATTCTCATTCCCGGACCGGTGAGTACTTTTATATATCTCAAGTGTATCCATACACTAATACAACTCACAGAAAAACCCATGCTACGCTTGCAACAAGCTACAATGGCCTTGCGCAACTCGGATGGACAAGAGGACCGGGGCTCCGTGTATGTCGTGCATCTACTGCATGACAAAGAAGATCAAGTGCACCCCCGCGTCTATGGGATCCCCGCCTCCTCACAGTGGTGCCTCCTCTACCACCCGGAAAACGAGGTCCAGGATGCCATCCAGGGCTCCCTCCAGGGCTCCCTCCAGGGCTCCCTCCAAGGCTCCCTCCAAGGCTCCCCCCGCGTCCCAAACCCCCGCCCCCTCCCAAGCTCCCCCTGCCTCCCAATCCAAGGCCCGAACTTGAAGTCAGTCTCGTGGCATGACCGGAACTCCCGGTGTCACTGCGGTGACAACCCCCAAGACCCAGATGCATGGTCGCAGCAAGACCATCACTGCCGTCAAGGCACCTGCACCTGAACCAGCTCGTAAGTCACCCGAGGTTTATTTTCATCATTGTCTGACCTTAAGTTTCCATTCTAGCTCTTCCGGCCTTGAGTTCGGCAGTCCCGGCTGCAGCACGTGGCCCGGCAGTCCCTGCTGCAGCACTTGATGTGCCCATGCCAGATCTCCATTCCATGGCCATTGCGATTCGTCAAGGCGCAGCTCAAATTGCTCTTCTGGAGGATCGTGTGGCAGAGCAGGATGGTAAGATTGATACCCTGCAACGCCTTCATGAAGGCCTTAGGCGCGAAATCATGGTCCAGCACCCCTCATTCCCACTGCCCGATCCTCCTGCCAATGCATCATCCCTGTTGCTTGATCAATCCAGCCCCCCCACCATCTCACCCACCGAATCTGCACCCCCACCTCTCATTGATCTCACAATGGAAGGCATTGCTCCCACAACCGCAACTGCAACAGTCCCGGATGCCTCTGCCATTGATGGCCTCCCGTTTGATTACAACCAAGTTGCTCATCCAGAGGATCCAGATGCGTCCGGCAAAATTGTGGACCCAGGTGATCCAAGCAACCTTGTCCCAGAATATAACTCCTCTGATGACATGGATGTTGAGGTTGAGGTGAAGGTTGAAGAGTCTTCTGAGGAGGTTGACATGGCTACATAATTGCATAGTGATAGATGTATATACAAGTTTTCAATGAATGTAACCTCTGCCAGTCCATTGATCGAGTGACTGAGTTCCCAGTACCGAGACCCGACACCCGAGATTCGGTACTCGGTACTCGGTGATTCGTGTGTATCATCGGTACTTGGGTGTCAGGTGTCGGGTGTCGGTACTCGACTCAAAACTCAAAACTCGAACACACAAATCACCGAGTACCGAGTACCGAATCTCGGGTGTTGGTACTCAGTACTCGGTACTCGGTACTCGGGTGTCGGGTGTTGGGTGTTGGGTGTTGGGTGTCGGTACTCGGTACTCGGTACTTGGGTGTCGGGTGTCGGGTGTCAGGTGTTGGGTGTCGGGTGTCGGTACTCAATTTGAAACTCGAAACTCAAATCTCAAATCAAGGAACTCGAATCAAGAAACTTGAAACTCGCATAAATCTGAGTACCGACACCCAACACCTGACACCCGAGTACCGAGTACCGAATCTCGGGTGTCGGTACTCAGGTGTCGGGTGTCAGTACTCGACTCAAAACTCGAAAGTCGCAACTTGAATCTTGAAACTTGAAACTTGCATAAATCTGAGGTTCGAATCCCGAGAATTGAATCACTGAGTGCCGAGTACCAAGTACCGAATCTCGGGTGTCGGTACTTGGTACTCGGTAGTCAGCACTTCGTTTCAGGTTTCAAATTTCAAATGTCCACACAAATCAACCGAATCTCGGGTGTCGGTACTCGGGTGTTGGGTGTTGGGTGTTGGTACTCGACTCGAAACTCGACACTCGAACACACAAATCACCGAGTACCGAGTACCAAATCTCGGGTGTCGGTACTCGGTACTCGGGTGTCGGGTGTCAGGTGTCGGGTGTCAGTACTTGACTCGAAACTCGAAACTCGAACACATGAATCACCGAGTACCGAGTACCGAGTACCGAATCTCGGGTGTCGGGTGTCGGGTGTCGGTACTCAATTCGAAACTCGAAACTCGTATAAATCTGAGTTTTCACGATATTATGTCCGTACATCGTCAGTAAGTATACAAACAACGACTGACAAAAAACTGCTATATGACATAGAGCTATCTTCCAAAAATATATATGGCTGTGCGTGAGGGTGGAAAGGGAAGAGAAAACACAGGTGATTTGGGGGGATTTGGAAGAGGGGAATTAAATGGCAGTAAGATTTGAGATGGAGAACACGGGTGAAGAGAGGAATACAAGGGTGAATGAGAGTAGTACAACAGAACAGATTCGGGGTAAACCCTTAGCTAAGAGTTGCAGATGAGACTCATGTCAGCCAGCAACAAGACTTGCATAGTAGAGTCGATTACAGATGAAGCAGGGGAGTTGAATGGGATGATGTATCGAGACTCTAAGAGTCGAAGCCATGTGAGTGCCTTAAGCGAGCATGACTCGGTACTTGACTCAAAACTTGAAACTCCTATATGATACGTATCTGGGCCCACCCATCTGTCTAATATTACTTGACGTTGGCCCACCCGTCTAGGTAAAATTCTCCACTTCGGCCCACCCGTCTATCTAATATTTCCCTACGTCAGCCCACCCGTCTATGTTATAAATATTTCACCTCACCCTCGGCCCACCCGTCTATCTAATATTAACCCACGTTGGCCCACCCATCTATATAATAAATATTTCACCTCACCCTCGGCCCACCCGTCTATCTAATATACCCCTATGTCAGCCCACCCGTCTATGTAATAAATAATTCACCTCACCCTCGGCCCACCTGTCTACCTAATAATACCCCACATCGGCCCACCCGTCTAAGTAAAATACCCCATGTCGGCCCACCTGTCTATCTAATATTTCCCTACGTCGGCCCACCCATCTATCTAATATACCCCTACATCGGCCCACCCGTCTATCTAATAAATAATTCGCCTCACCCTCGGCCCACCCGTCTACCTAATAATACCCCACGTCGGCCCACCCGTCTAAGTAAAATACCCCACGTCGGCCCACCCGTCTATCTAATATTTCCCTATGTCGGCCCACCCATCTATGTAATAAATATTCCACCGCTCCCTCGGCCCATCCGTCTATATAATAATATTTGCTATACATCTCTCCTCAGGTCTATAATATATGTCAATCCTACTCTACATATTACCCATATGGGCCCACCCATCTCCATAATAATATTTCTCCCAGCCCATCCGCCATCGTCGATGATATATATAACATCAGCATAGATGGGCCCACCTGTCAACATTGGGAATATACATAACATCGGCCCATAATCCGCTGGCCCGTATTACACGGGATATTATGTAGGTCGGGTGACCCGTATAGTACGGGATTTGTCACTGAAGGGGCTCGATTTGGTGGCGGAGGAACCTTGGGAGGGGTGGTGACAGAATCATAGAATAGATCCTAAAGAGGTGCAGCCTGATGAGCTGGCACAGGCTTAAGGGCCGGACTACTGTGGATATTAGGAGGTATGGTAACAGCAACATGCACAGAAAGTTGCAGAAGGTCCATGATTTCCTGATCAATGGGTGTTGGAAAAGAGAAGCTAATAGACGAGTCTCAGTGTTGGTGAAAGAACCACTATACATTCATAGTACCTAATAGACAAGTCTGGAAACAATTAATCGTAAGAGAGAGTGAGTGTGCAAACGGTCGAGATACATACCTCAGCATTGGTGAAAGAACCACTGGGGTATAAACAAACATAGACAGTAATATAATATAGTACAAGGAAAGAGTCCAAGATAGAAACAAATGAAAACAATACATTGGCGAGTTTACTTTCAACACACCCCCTCAATGAGACAATGGACAACAGATGCATCCTTCTAACAACACACGAGAGACAAGTTGGACCTGTGTTGGATGAAGATTGGATGAGGCAAGGGCTTAGTGAAAATGTCAGCCATGTTTTTGTGAGTTGATAACCATGCAGGTAGGAAGGTTCCCTCTTCAATGTGGCATCGGATGAAGTGATAGTGAAGGCCAATGTGTTTCATGTGTATGTGGTTGGCTGCCTCTTGTGATAGTGCAATGGCGCCGGCGTTATCAGTGAAGATGCGTAGAGGTAGGGTCACGGGAATCAAAAAACAAGTGAAGAGAGACTGTAGCCAGATACCATCTTGGATCGTGGCTGTCAAAGCCATATACTCTGCTTCTGTGGAGGACAGTGCGTGAGTGGTCTGCTTTTTCGCTGAGTGCAAGACGGGTCCGCCATTGAAAAACCAGACATAGCCCGAGATGGAGATTCAGTCCTCTAGGCAGGAAGCCCAGTCCAAGTCGCTAAAACCATGGAGAGCAGGATTGATCCCTGTGCCGCCATAGTGAGTCTTCATGTGAATGGTGCCCGAGAGGTAGTGTTGTGTTGTGTGAGTCGCATCATGGTAAAAGCGATGTCGGGATGAGTGTACATTGTGAGATACAGGAGCTCGCCCACTAGTTTTCGATACTCCATCTCAAGATTGTCAACATGCAGGTAGATGTCAGTGGCGTGTCCAAAAGGGAAGTTCAGGTCCATGGGTAAAGCAACAGGATTGCAGTTGGACATACTGTGCTCCTCGAGCAAATAGGTGATGTAGTCCTCCTGGTGCATCCAGAGTTCATGGGTTCCCTGATCGTGAATGAACTGTATCCCAATGTACTTGCTGACGGCTCCTAGATCTGTGATGCCGAAACACTCTGCAATTTGCCCCTTTGTTTGATTGAGGAATGCCTGATTGTTGCTCCTGGCCAGGCCGCTGTCAACATGCCACGCGATGATACAAATCACCCTCACCCCCTCACTGTTGACGTGATTGAAAATGAAGACAGCATAGTCAGCCTTGCACCGCAGGAAACCAAGATGCATGAGGACATTGCGTAGTAGCTCGTACCAGTCATAGGCGGCTTGTTTGAGGCCAAATAAGGAGGAGAGAAGGTGACAAACGAGCTGCTGCCCATTCGGGCCAAGATGTTCAAAACCCAGCAGTTGGCACATGTAGATGTCCTCCTGTAGCTTTCCCCAGAGAAAAGCACGCTTCGCATTGAAGCAGTCTAGCTCCCAGTCATGCACGGCTGCATGCACAGCAAGAATGCGTATGGAAAAGGATTTAGCTACCGGCGCAAAAGTCTTGCCGAAATCAATGCCAGGGATTTGAGAGAACCCTTGAGCTACCAGACGGGCCTTGAACACTGGTCCTCCTTGAATTTGAGAACCCAGCAGCACCCAATAGCGTGGCGGTCCGCAGGTAGGGGTACCAGCTCGTACACATTCATTTCCGACATAAGGTTCATTTCCTTCCACATTGCAGCTAGCCAGTCGTCACAGTCTGGGAGTCTGATCTCCTTGTCATAAGTGGCTGGTGGTACCTTTAGATTATAATTGGGAGCGAGAGGATTCCAGCGGATATCACTGTGAATCGAGAGACACACAAATTCAACAACAAAAGATTGGCAAGAACACAAGGAAATCCCACCTCCTCATCGTCCTCAATGATCGCATCTGGATCAGCAGGACCGAGAACAGGAGGTCCAGGTAGAACCATGGGATGGACAGGGATGTTGGTGGGAAGAACATTGTCAAGCGATGAGGGGGGAGGAGGGATACCTTGGATTTGGGCTGCACAAATCACCCATTGGTGGTCGAGTCATTGCCTATCAGTTGTGATCCGCGATTGGAACAGAGATCCCTTCTCAGTGCGAACTGGAATGCGACCCGAGCAGCGAATGATGTCGGTATGAGGCGGTGCGGGTGCAGGAGGCATGGTGGCGGGAGCGGGAGGACCAGATGCTGGGCTTATCGCAGGTTCTTCCTCCTCGTCATCATCGCTGTCAGGGAAAGGACAGTGAGTGAAGTTCTTGTCAAATATGACGTCACGGGCATTAAAGAAGGCCCCAGTAATAACATTGCGGCAATGCCAACCTTTGACACCTGGAGGGTATCCCATGAATACAGCCTCACGCGACCGTTGTCTGAGCTTCACCTGCAGTTCTGGCAGGATGCGAGCGAAGCAACGTGCATCAAAAACACGAAGATGAGCAAGGGTGGGCTGGACGTGATGTATCATTTCATAAGGTGTCTTCCCAGGAGGCAATGCACGAGATTCTGTTCGGTTGAAAAGGTACACTGCCATGAGCACTGCTTCACCCAACAAATTGCAAGAAAGACGAGCATAGTCAAGCATTGCATACATACGACCCTTGATTGTGCGCATGACATGTTCAGCCTTCCCATTCTGCTGATGAGCCTGTGGCACCGAGTGCTGATGTTCAATTCCTGCCTCCTCTAGAGCCGTGGTAAAGGTGTCGCTCATGAATTCCCCACCATTGTCGGAACGAAAAACTTTGACCTGTAGCCCGGACATGTTCTCCCATTGTGCGCGTGCAGTGTGCCATGCGTCAAGTGCTTGGTCCTTCGTGGCAAGGAGCTGAAGGTTGAGAGTATGAGTATGGTCTTCCAGAAACACTATAAAATAGTGTTTCCCATGAGCAGAGATGACAGGGATGGGGCTGCAGAGGTCTGAATGGATGAGGTCAAGGAAGTGAGCAGCGCGTTTGGTCTCTGAGGAGTGGAAGGGCTGGTGAGGATGTTTAGCAAGGATGCACAATTTGCAGTTGGAAAGAGGGGCTGAGGAATCAACAGTTACCCCTTTCGCGATTTGCGGGAGACGTGTGACAGCGGCTTTGCCAATGTGCCCGATTTGCACATGCCAGAGATCCAAGGTGAGCGGCACATGAGCGAACACAGCGAATTCTGGCGCCTTGGGCAAAGATGGCGTGGGCAACATGAAGGGGACAAACTCAAGATCAGGTGTGTAAAGCTTGCCTGTGGCAGGAATGGCGCCAAGTAGGGTATTGCGATAGGTAAGTTCACATGTCATGTTTGCGTGGAAATTGAACTGCTCACGGAAATGAGGTTAAGGAGTGCGCCTGGAGTGTGGAGGCAGTTGGACATGCGAAGATGCATTCGTCGTCTCCCAATAGTGAGCCAAGCTACTCATGTACCTCGTCCTGCAGTCTGAAGAATCCCATGATTAGCAGTCTTTACACTGATTGGGTCCTCCATCAAGTAGATGTGGAAGAGACTGCAGTCTTTGATGAGCGTCATAGTTGTTCCCGAGTCAAGAATGACGGAAAAGGGGAGCAGGAGAGCACAGGCGACTTCGTTTACAGGAAGTTTGGCGATGGACGCGAACAAAACATCTTCATATAGGCTGACAATGGAAGCAGCTGCAGCGGCAATGTGAGGAGAAGGAGCAGGAGGGATGATGGCAGGCGCGACAGGAACAACTGCTGTAACTGCTGCTGCTGCAGTCTCAGATTCGCCTTTCTTCTTCTGCCAAGGTGCTTGGCCTTCCATGCCGCCGCCCTTCTTGTAATAATGAGTGTGATTATGATCACCCTTGTTGCAGCCTGCCGTGGTGCAGAAAACGCCATGTGGGTTATGCTTGTGCTTGCACAAGCCAGTGAGAGTGTTGATGCTGGTAGCTGCAGTGGAGGATGGTGTAGTGACAGCATTGGCATACTCAGACCCTGGGTGTGCAGATTGAATTAGTTGAACATTCATGTGATGCGCAGCTTCTGCAGTGATGTGCGACATGCAGGTCTCAAAGGTGAAGGTAGGTAGGGTGGAAGTAGATGATACTGTGATCTGATCATTGTGCATGCGTTGCTCAAGTTGGGATTTGTATTGTTGCCAGATCGGCGTAAGCGGTAAACCCATGAGCAGGTTCAAAATTGCATCCACATCACCATATGGTGCCCCAGAGTCAATGAGACGTTCTCGTAAAGCGGCATGCTGCCCAATGAAATTTGATGCATCTGCGGAGTCCTTCATGTGTAGTGCCAGCAACTGCTGATGGATCTGATATTGAGAACTAATATTGTTGCGGTTGTAGTGCTCTTTGAGTGTTTCCCACGCTTTCCGTGTGGTGACGGTGTGTGAGCGAGACACGAGTGCACTGATGGAAGGGCTGAGATGGCGGGTAATTAGATCCTTCGCTTTCATGTCATCTAGCAACCATAGGCGCATTAATGCTCTATCAGAGGCGGTAACATTGATTGGTGAGTTTACTTTCAACAATGGGCTCACTAATGAGGGAGCCATCTCCACTTGGCTGGTTTTTAGCGGGCATGGCTTGACGACGCATGGATGCCTCCTTGACAATTCCCATGTCACAAGCTGTGGGTTTAATGCATGTGCAAAGACGGGTTGGAGTCGTATCCATAACGGGATCCATGTAGCATTTACTACCACCCACTTGTTCTTGCAGGTAGTCTCCTATGCTGGGATCCAGCATTGGTTTGGGCAAAAGGGACTTGGGGAATGGGGAGGACCTTGCATAGTCAGGCATTGGAGAGCTGGGTTCTCCTGAGTCATGGCTAAGACAATACATGAGCGTAGTCCTACAACAAAGTATATTAATGTCTTACCTACAAAAATGTTCTGCAAACAAAAAGATATAACAAGAATAGGGAGAGGAACTGTTTTTGATTTTTGAGAGGTTGCAAGAAAGCAAGATTGGGAGGTTGAGATGAGGCCTTCTGGAGTGCTAGTCAGGACTGCGCATGCACAGTGCCAAGTTCCAACAAAAAAACTCACAGGAAATGTGCGAAGAGGAACTGTTTTTGGTTCTTGAGAGGTCGAAGACAGACGCAGGAGAGATCTTCTGGAGTGCCGGTCAGGACTGGGAATGAATGGTGCAAACAAAAGAACTCATGGGGAAATGTACGATGTACAGAAAGGGACTGTTTTTTGTGTTCGGGAGGTTGCACAAAGAGCAAAACACAAAGAGCAAAAGATTCCACTGCCATATTGTTGAGCAGGAATCAAATGAAGAGATCCACTGCTTCAAAACAGAAGTCAGGAAGGTAATTGACTAGAAAATAATGGATCTGCTCACATATGGTATTCCGAGAGGTCCGAGGCTCGTGGATATGTGCCGTTGGCATTCAAACTCGCTATTTCAAAACAGACGTGAGGAAGGGAGAAAAAGGGAAGATTAGCCACTCCAAGACACATATTGCAGTAACATATCTCCGTATTATACGAGTGAACGGATGTGCATAATATCCCGTATGATACGGGCCAGCAGACCGTGGGCCAAAGGTAGATATATCCTCGACTATGACGGATGGGCCGGGAGTGTTATTATTCCCAATGGAGACGGGTGGGCCCATGTAGGGAATATGTAGAGTAGATGAGTGGGCCGATGGACATGAATATTCAATAGATGGATGGGCCGAGGTAGTTGGATATTATGTAGATGGGTTTACCAAGGTAGATGTGTATCAAATAGCCGGGTATGTCAAGGGTGCTTGTTATCACATAGACGGGTGGGCCCAGATATATATCATATTAGACGGGTGGGCCAACGAATTAAGATTATTTTGTAGACGGGTGGGTCGACATATTGGTATTATTTTGTAGATGGGTGGGCCAAGGGAGTGGTGAAATATTTATTATATATACGGGTGGGCCGAGGGAGCGGTAAAATATTCATTATATATACGGGTGGGCCGAAGGTAGTCGTGTATTGCATAGACAGGTAGGCCGACGTGGGGGTATATAATATAGATGGGTGGGCCAAGGTAGTTGGATATCACATATACGGGTGGGCCCAGATACATATCATATGGACATATGGGCCGAGGTGGTAGTATATTATATAGATGGGTGGGCCAAGATGGTTGATATCATATCCACGGGCCGGGTAACATCTATCGAGTTCCAGGTAACATCTATTGATGTCCAGGTAACTAATATTGAGTTCCAGGTAACTAATATCGACTTCCGGGTATTTCATAAATTGAACAAATCACCAAGTAACGAGTACCGAGTTCCGGGCACCGAGTTCTGGGCATTGAGTTCTGGGCATCGAGCACCGAAACATGAAACTAAAATACCACATTTTGTAAATTGATCAAATAACCAAGTACCAAGTTCCGGGCAACAAGTTCAGGGCATCGAGTTCTGGGCATCGAGCACCGAAACACGAAACTAAAATACAACATTTTGTAAATTGAACAAATCACCAAGTACCGAGTACCGAGTTCCAGGCACCGAGTTCCAGGCATCGAGTTCTGGGCATCGAGGACCGAAACACAAAACTAAAATACAACATTTCGTAAATTGAACAAATCACCAAGTACCAAGCACCAAGTTCCAGGCACCAAGTACTGAGTACTGAGTTCCAGGTATCAAGTACCGAGTGCCGAAACCCAGCACTCGGCACTCGGTACTCGATGCCCGGAACTCAGTACTCGTGCTGAATATATTCGTAGATCTTAACCTATTGATGTCGTGAGACTATGGATAGACTCCCCTTGACAAGGGCTACAATTTTGATTTTATCTAAAAAGTTCCCACAGTCAAAGTGCTTTCTTGAACCCTCCATTTGCAAGTATTTTGCTTATATCATACTAGGATCTTAACCTATTGATGTCATGAGACCATGGATAGACTCCACTAGGCAAGGGCTACAACTTTGGTGTTCATCAAAAAAGTTCCCATGGTCTACAATATTGAGTACCAAGCACCGAGCCCTGAATACTCGGTACTCGCTACCTACTCAATACTCAAAACTCGGTACTCAGTACTCAGTTCCCAGTACTTGATACTCAATGCTGAATATCTTGGTACTCAACTGAGCACTGAGTACCGACTACCGAGCACTGAGCACTGAGCACCGGGCACTGGGCACCGGGCACCGAGCACTGAATACTCAGTACTCAACTGAGGACTGAGTACCGACTACCGAGCACCGAGCACCGGGCACCAAGCACCAAGCACCAAGCACTGAATACTCGGTACTCGGTACTTAGTACTCAGTTCCCAGTACTTGATACTCAATGCTGAATATCTTGGTATATCTTAACCTATTGATGTCGTGAGACTATGAATAGACTCCCCTTGACAAGGGCTACAATATTGATATTTATCTAAAAAGTTCCCATGGTCAAAGTGCTTTCTTGAACCCTCCATTTGCAAGTATTTTGCTTATATCATACTAGGATCTTAACCTATTGATGTCATGAGACTATGGATAGACTCCCCTAGACAAGGGCTACAACTTTGGTTTTCATCGAAAAAGTTCCCATGGTCTACAATATTGAGTACTGAGCACCGAGCCCTGAATACTCAGTACTTGGTACCTACTTGATACTCAGACCTCAGTACTCAGTATACAATGCTGAATTTCTTGGTACTCAACTGAGCACTGAGTACTGACTACCGAGCATTTAGTATATTGAGTATTGAGTATTGAGTACCGAACATTAAGTACTGAATATTGAGTACCGAGCACCAAGCACTGAATACTCAGTACTCGGTACCTACTCAATACTCAATACTTGGTACTTGGTACTTAATACTCAATGCTCAGTACCTACTCAATACTCAATACTTGGTACTTGGTACTTGATACTCAATGCTGAATATCTTGGTACTCACCTGAGCACTAAGCACTGAGTACTGACTACCAAGTATTTAGTATTTAGTATTTAGTATCAAGTATCGAGTATTGAGTACCAAGCACCAAGCACTGAATACTTGGAACTCAGTACCTACCTGATACTCAACACTCAGTACTCAGTAATTGGTACCTACTCAATACTCAATACTCTGTACTCAGCACTGAGCACCGAGCACTGAGTTCTGACTACCAAGTATTGAATACTGAGTATCAAGTACTGAGCACCGAGCACTGAATACTTGGTACTCGGTACCTACTTGATACTCAAGTACCTGTATAGTGTACCCTCCCTCAGATACATCATATCACTGGACCAGGACACCTACATGATCCTTCTACAGCAACAAAAATTGATAAATCATGTGTTTCACATTTCTCATGTTTCTGACTGCTCTATCCTTGCATAAATAATCCAATATATTCATATATCATTAGCATAGCATATATACTTGCTTTTCATGACCAGGATCAGCTCAAAATATGCTGTTGCTTTGAGATAGTGTATATACTTGATATTTCTACTGATAAAAGGCCCATATCTCTGAATTATTGAACTTTAATGATCAGACACCTAGAGTATATTTCACATATATTCAGTATGATGGATCTAAAATTACAGAAAGATCCACCAGGAATTGAGAGCTGGGGAAGTAAAATAAATAAAAAATCGAGTGTGGGAAACGTCAAAGCTCAAATGCCCCAAACATTGAAAATGGTCAGTTGGTGTATCCTTGGCTATGGGCAACCAATTCAAACACTTCTATGCCACATCCCTCCCACCAACACTCTACCCTCAGGGCAGTATGCAGTATAGGTTCCTTAGGTAGTCCACCATGTATCCTACACATTTTTAATGAAATCTTCAACCTGTATCATATATAAATGTGACTTTGTGTGAACAGATGTCAATCGTCACTTTTCACACATATATTGTTTTGCTTGTCATTCATTCAATCCTGGATGGATCTTTCTAAGCCTTTAAGGCTATCATTTACCATGTGGGCTTTTGATCAGTAGAAATATCCCCTTTACATCAAATCTCAAATTTCCGGCCTAAATATCACTGATCCTTAGCATAATAAATGTAATAATGACAGTCTATGAGTAACTTGGATAATCTGTGTAAGGGTAGGGTGGTAAAACATATCAAAATGTCACAATTGTGATTTGTCAAGTGTTGTTCCTATGGAAGGATCATGTAGGTGTCCTGGTCCAGTGATATGATGTATCTACTGGGTGCTTGGTACTTAGTGCTTGGTGCTCAGTAGTGGGTACTCAGTGTGCTCAGTGCTCAGTGCTTAGTTGAGTACCAAGATATTCAGCATTGAGTATCAAGTACTGGGAACTGAGTAACAAGTACCAAGTTTTGAGTATCAAGTAGGTACTGAGTACCGAGTATTCAGTGCTTGGTGCTCGGTATTCAATTTTGTAGACCGTGGGAACTTTTTCGATGAAAATCAAAGTTGTAGCCCATGTCAAGGGGAGTCTATCCATAGTCTCATGACATCAATAGGTTAAGATCCTAGTGAGGTATAAGCAAAATACTCGAAAATGAATGGTTCAAAAGTGTTAAGGTACAGTGGCTCAAAAAAGTGTCTCAATGTTTGCACATTTTCATATAATTGCATCATTGTGAGCCAGGGTGTAGGAATATAATAGGGCTATAGGGACATGTCTGAATCCGTCGTATCCAGGCTTGAATCTGAGATATGCAGCGTGGGAAAGTGATGTCATGGAGCGGAGATATGGCTATTCTAGTTTAGTGACTCATTGAGACACTTATTTGACTTTATATCAAAATCATAGAATTAGACCACCTACACATGATGTGATAAATGACACATGTCTTAGAATATCATATGGGATGTGAAAGTATAAAAATAATAAAAATAAAGCCAAACATCAACCTTTTTTGGCATCTTTTATCACTGACTACACAAAATCAATTCAACACTCTTTCTACACAATTCAACCAAATTTTTATAGAATATCTCACATTATACTTGTGTCCACTAAAGTATTATAAATAAAATTTACTGTAGACACTATACAAGCCTTCAAAATTTTATTGGTGATCACCATTCTATGCTTTTTACCTCTACTATTTAGTATGCTATTTGCTTAAACAGTACTGACAAGCCTGCAAATGCTGCTCAAGTGACAAAAAGACTGTATAATATCTAGAAGCAGCTTATTACATTGTAGACACCATGTTGTGACTTGGGGTTAAGTGATATCAAGGCTAGAATTAGGCAAAAACATTCCTTTCTTTTCTAGCACTAAAGAAGAGGAGATTATAAGCTTCACTATTGCCATCCATTTGGCCTCAGATGATTACTTCCTGTTCTATCTGCTAATAGTATAATTTTTGTTCAGCTATTCATAGTACAGCACTAGTGATACATAGCAGTGTTTACTCTTACTTCTATAGTGCTAAATAAAAAAGGGATGTTTTTACATAATTCTAGCCTTGATATCACTTAACCCCAAGTCACAACATGGTGTCTACAATGTAATAAGCTGCTTCTAGATATTATACAGTCTTTTTGTCACTTGAGCAGCATTTGCAGGCTTGTCAGTACTGTTTAAGCAAATAGCATACTAAATAGTAGAGGTAAAAAGCATAGAATGGTGATCACCAATAAAATTTTGAAGGCTTGTATAGTGTCTACAGTAAATTTTATTTATAATACTTTAGTGGACACAAGTATAATGTGAGATATTCTATAAAAATTTGGTTGAATTGTGTAGAAAGAGTGTTGAATTGATTTTGTGTAGTCAGTGATAAAAGATGCCAAAAAAGGTTGATGTTTGGCTTTATTTTTATTATTTTTATACTTTCACATCCCATATGATATTCTAAGACATGTGTCATTTATCACATCATGTGTAGGTGGTCTAATTCTATGATTTTGATATAAAGTCAAATAAGTGTCTCAATGAGTCACTAAACTAGAATAGCCATATCTCCGCTCCATGACATCACTTTCCCACGCTGCATATCTCAGATTCAAGCCTGGATACGACGGATTCAGACATGTCCCTATAGCCCTATTATATTCCTACACCCTGGCTCACAATGATGCAATTATATGAAAATGTGCAAACATTGAGACACTTTTTTGAGCCACTGTACATATTGAGTAGTGAGTAGGTACCAAGATATTCAGCATCGAGTATCAAGTACCGAGTCCCAAGTATTCAGTGCTCGGTGCCCGGTGCCCGGTGCCCGGTGCCCAGTGCCCGGTGCTCGGTACTCGATATTGTAGACCGTGGGAACTTTTTCGATGAAAACCAAAGTTGTAGCCCTTGTCTAGGGGAGTCTATCCATAGTCTCATGACATCAATAGGTTAAGATCCTAGTAAGATATAAGCAAAATACTTGCAAATGGAGTGTTCAAGAAAGCACTTTGACCATGGGAACTTTTTAGATAAATATCTGCCCGGTGCTCGGTGCTTGGTGCTCAGTGCTCGGTGCTCGGTGCTCGGTAGTTGGTGTTTGGTGCTCGGTACTCAATATTGTAGACCGTGGAAACTTTTTCGATGAAAATCAAAGTTGTAGCCCATGTCAAGGGGAGTCTATCCATAGTCTCATGACATCAATAGGTTAAGATCCTAGTAGGATATAAGCAAAATACTTGCAAATGGAGTGTTCAAGAAAGCACTTTGACCATGGGAACTTTTTAGATAAATATCTGCCTGGTGCCCGGTGCTTGGTGCTTGGTGCTTGGTGCTCAGTTGAGTACCAAGATATTCAGCATTGAGTATCAAGTACCGGGAACTGAGTACTAAGTACCGAGTACCGAGTATTCAGTGCTCGGTGCTCAGTGCTCAATGCTCAGTAGTTGGTACTCAGTGCTCAGTGCTCAGTTGAGTACCAAGATATTCAGCATTGAGTATCAAGTACTGGGAACTTAGTACCGAGTACCAAGTTTTGAGTATCAAGTACTGAGTATTCAGTGCTCGGAGCTCGGTACTTGATATTGTAGACCATGGGAACTTTTTCGATGAAAACCACAGTTGTAGCCCTTGTCTAGGGGAGTCTATCTGTAGTCTCATGACATCAATAGGTTAAGATCTACCAATATATTCAGCATCAAGTATCAAGTACTAGGAACTGAGTGCCAAGTACTGAGTACTGAGTTTTGAGTATCAAGTAGGTACCGAGTACCAAGTATTCAGTGCTTGGAGCTTTCGATGGCAGGGATGGAGCCCACACCCTCGAAAATTGAGGATCCCTCTGCCATCGAGGGTCTCATATTTTAGCTGAGCCAAGTTCAACTAGCCCTGGACCCATCACCTACTCCCCCAACTGCCGGAGACATTGTGGTGCCGGATGATCCATGCAACCTTTTCCCGTAATACGATTCTGCTGATGACATGGATGTTGAGGTCAAGGTTGAAGTTGAAGGTGGTGATGAGGGTCATCTGGGTGAGGTTGAAATGTCTACATAATTTGGTAGTGTAAGATTTCTGTAAATGTTGTTGAAATGCATTGTACCTCCGGCATACCCAAAGAATGAAATCATTGAGTTCTGGGTAACATCTATTGACGTCCAGGTAACTAATATTGAGTTCCGGGTATTTCATAAATTGAACAAATCACCAAGTACTGAGTACCAAGTTCCAGACACTGAGTTCTGGGCATTGAGTTCCAGGCATTGAGCACTGAAACACGAAACTAAAATAAAACATTTCATAAATTGAACAAATCACCAAGTACCGAGTGCTGAGTGCTGGGTTTCGGCACTCGGTACTCGATGCCTGAAACTTGGAACTTGGCACTTGGTGCCCAGAACTCGGTACTTGGTACTTATACCAATACCTAGGCCTATCTGTCTATATGATACGTATCTGGGCCCACCCGTCTGTCTAATATTACCCAACGTCGGCCCACCTGTCTAGGTAAAATTCCCCACTTCGGCCCACCCGTCTATGTAATATTTCCCTATGTCGGCCCACCCGTCTATGTAATAAATAATTCACCTCACCCTCGGCCCACCTGTCTATATAATAAATATTTCACCTCACCCTCGGCCCACCCATCTATCTAATATACCCCTATGTCGGCCCACCCGTCTATGTAATAAATAATTCGCCTCACCCTTGGCCCACCCGTCTACCTAATAATACCCCACATCGGCCCACCCGTCTAAGTAAAATACCCCACATCGGCCCACCCGTCTATCTAATATTTCCCTACGTCGGCCCACCCATCTATGTAATAAATATTCCACCGCTCCCTTGGCCCATCTGTCTACAAAATAATACTAATATGTCGGCCCACCTGTCTATATAATAATATTTGCTATATATCTCTCCTCAGGTCTATAATATATGTCAATTCTACTCTACATATTACCCACATGGGCCCACCCATCTCCATAATAATATTTCTCCCGGCCCATCTGCCATCGTCGATGATATATATAACATCAGCATAGATGGGCCCACCCGTCAACATCGGAAATAATATTTCTCCTGGCCCACCCATCAACATCGGGAATATACATAACATCGGCCCATAATCTGCTGGCCCGTATTACACGGGATATTATGTAGGTCGGGTGACCCGTATAGTATGGGATTTGTCACTCAAGGGGCTCTCCAAGAAATCATGGAGACTGGCGAGGGAACAAATACCAAACGCACACGCTGAGCCAGTAGGCTACCTTGTGGCTTGGGCATCCCTGATATTGTACTTAGTCTGTCCTGGTTGTTCGCTGAGTCTTGGTTGTTCAGTGTACTGAAAATTTGAAGATTAACTGTTGTTAGACTTACTCGGAGATCTCAGATCTGGTGTGGATGGGGGTCAATGATCCTACAGTGTAGCTGAACGTTGAAGATCAGCGCCAATATTAGTAAGCTATAGCACCAAGCAGTGTCAAGTCAACTAACAATGTGGGAATTTCAACTTCTGATCTATTAAATCCTGACTCTGCACAACATCAATCTCGAAGCCTGTAATGACTTCTCACTTATCAAGAGTATGCTTCTGCCATCGATGTCATTCTCCTCGCACCATCCCCTTCACTCCCACAACTGTGCTGCTTCTCCTCACACAAGATTGTCCAGATGGATTTTACTATGGATTTCATCAGGCTTGATTCAGTTCTCAATCGCATCGCTATGCAATGTGGGGTACCAGGAGATACACTGTTAGTCAAGTGGCTTGAGAGGCAGGAAGTTAGAGATTCTGAGTATTGGAAGCAGCTCAATCGCATCCCTTGCATTATTGGCAGGTTCAATGCACTTCTTGCTAAGTTTTAATGGTGATTGATCTATATAGTTACTGACAATTTTATAGGTACAGGCACACTTGATGGTTGGGGGGGGGGGCATTTCCATGGAAGACATGACCCACCATACTAGCCCGCCATGGCTACACCCTCCACCACTACCCCAAGAATGTTCTTGTTACACTGAAGTATAATGCAGGCAAACAATCAATCAATAAGACCAAAGGTCTGTCAATACGTTCTAGACAACTGTCTAAAGAATGCCCAAGTTCAAGTAAAGGCTAAGTACCGAAGAGATAACTTAGAATCAAGTCAGAGTGATCAGAGGAAAACCAGTGTAGGTTAAGCTGAAGAATCAGTGTCACCTAGCCAGGGTTTATATAGTAAACAGGGTACAGGGTATGACATAATAATAGGTAATGATCAGTAAGCTACATGTGTAAGCAATGAGGCGTCTGAGTCATACCAAACTAAATATAGACTAATAAGAGTCATGCATAGTAAGCATGGATCAAGGGAAAGAAGAAAAAAAGTTCATAGAAAAACACAGCCATAACAGTTCTCATGCCTGGCGAGAAACACCCAATGGTCTCTTGCTCCATGAGCAGGACCTACTCGCTGATGCCCTCAAAACCAATTCCATCACCATTCAGCACATCACTACCCACACCTGCCGGAAAAATCTTGACCTCCTGTGAACCAATCATCTTTGGAGAGGTGCCTGCATATGATTCGCAGAACCTGCATGGCTGGTGTGCGTTCCTCAATGGTCAGATCGATAGGAAGGGGCTTCCTCATCTCACAATGGCTGAGACATCTCCAGAGCCTCCCTCAGAGCCATCTCTTGTGCTATCTCCACCTGTGCCTTTGTGTTGGCTTCGTTGGCAGAAACTACAGGTATTATCACCTGAGGATTCTCCTGTGATGTCTCCCGTAGTGTCTCCCACACCTTCTCATCATCATTCTCCTGTGGTGTCTCCTGTGCCCTTGCATTGTCGGAACCTCCAAGTTTTCATTGAGTTGACCAATGACCCTCCCTCCTAGATGCCTGTCAGTAGACCAGAAACTGGTGGACTTATTCCAGAGATCACCTGCCTCACTCAGCTCTTGGCGACTACAGGTGGCACTGTCGATGAGGAGGAAGATGAAGTTGATGGGCTGCTTACCCAGCTTGATGAGGAAGAAGTCAATGATGAGCTTGTTGGGTCCCAGTGAAGTTGAAGTCTTTCTGGCAGCTGTGTAGAATAACCTTGTACTTGATATCACGGTCTGACCCCCCATAGGCCCAATCTGATGCACGTCCCGCCCCCCAGTAAGTCCAATAATCTCTGGGCCTTACACCATTCTGTTTCAACTCTTGCTTCAGTAACCGGTGTGTCTCCCACAGCAAAAAACACTTAATCCCTACCACCAATCCCCACTAGGTCAGCATGTTAATGACCAAAGTCAGAAGTACTCACAACCTGACATTCCTCAAGCGCATCACGGAGTTGCACGACTTGCAAGATGGTGATGGGTACATCCCTTTTGACATCAAGACCGGGCAAGACTTGCTCCCATAATGGCCACCTCTCATCAAACTCCTCGAGTATGTTGTCAATGAGAAGGTCTGTTTGGCTGTCCCAGGGTTGACGTCTTCTGAATGCGGGAATTTTGGAGCGCAGGAACTCGGCCCTACTAGTCTCCATCCAGATCCTGATCTAGTAGAGTGTTAGCATCAGTATTTATAGCATGATGAGATGGTATGGGTTCTTCACATAGAATTGAAATACTTTTATAAATATTTAGAGACAGATTGAGCCCATTCAGTGTACAACTCTGTGTTAGATGGGCCAGCTGAGGGACATAATATCCCATATTAAATGGGCCAGCGGACCATGGGCCGATGTCATAATATCCTTGATGTTGATGGGTGGGCCAATGTGTATATAATACTCGATGGTAATGGATGGGCCAATGTTGCCACTATGTGTAAGGGATTTGATAGAGATGGGAGGGCCGAGATATTTGAATGATGTAGACTAGTGGGCAGATGGAACTGTCGATTGCATAGGTGGATGGGCCGATGGGACTGTACATCATATAGACAGATGGGCTGATCGACATGTGGATTGTATAGACAGATGGGCTGATGGAACTGTCGATTTTATAAATGGATGGGCCAATGGGACTGTACATTACATAGACAGATTGGCCAATAGAACTCTTGATTTGAATGATGTAGACTAGTAGGCCGATGAAACTGTCGATTATATAAACAGATGGGCCAATCAACCTGTAGATTGTATAGACGGATGGGCCGATGGGACTGTACATTACATAGACGGATGGGCCGATAGGACTGTACATTACATAGACGGATGGGCCAATAAGATTGTACATTAAATAGATGGATGGGCCGATAGAACTATTGATTTTATAGACCGATGACCTAGGAAGACAGATATTAACTCAGTGATACTGGACGTTGGAATATGTTACTTGGTGCTCGGTACTCAGGCCTGAGTGGTTGGTTATGGGTGGTTGGGACCTGGGACTGACTTGGTGTGTGATGCTTGGTGCTTGGTGCTTGACATTCGGTTGGGGCTCAATCGCTTTCTCAGAGGTATGGAATTTATGAATATACTAATGACCCTCCCTGGCCGATGTTTCACCAAATGGAATCTTTACCGAATCCATCATGGCCCATCCACATGAAGGAACACCTGCATAAATATGGACTGAATCCCTCATATACCATGCCCAAGCAACCCAATCCCCTGCTACTTCATGGACCCCATGCCTGACTATCCTTCCTGAAAATGCTATCATGACCCTGGGATCATACATGAACTCCAGCTGAAGGCTGGGCATGCTCATGTGAGCATTAGAATAATTCCCCACAGTTGTGAGAATGTCAAACCACTCGGGAGATGATAAGTGGTCTCTATGATATGGGGTTTGCCAATTAGAAATGACAGAGAGGGTATTGAAGATGGAAGCCCAGAGCTTGAGGGTCTCTGACATGTTCGGAAGGTTCTTGGTTTCAGCCGACTCACTGAGGCTTGAAAAGGCATGCATGCCTGCCCAGTACTGTCGAGGATGCATGACCCTGAGTGCTGCTGAGGCTATAGCTGCCGGCCTCACAATAGCTTTGAGGATATCCTCGGAAAGTGGACCCTTCAAGGAAGCGGATACCTCCGGATCTGAGACAGTCTACAGGAGTGGTGAGTTTAACTACTGAGGAACATCGGCATGTCATGGCATCTAACCTCATGCCCCTGCTGAAACCACGCAAGGGATATATTGATGCATCCGGCAGCAATGTCACCATTCCCGGAGCCTTGACCGAACCACTCTTCATTAGTCTGCCAAGTGCCGCCGACTTTTACACTTTTTTCAAGTGTGGGAGTCAGCAATTGTGAGGCCTTCCAAATTTCTTCCTGTAGTATATTCAGTATTCAGGATCCATCGGGCGATGAAGAATCTGAAATACCTGGGTGGTGTCTGTGAGTGCACCAGGGAGATACCACACGATGATTGCACCGGTGACATTGAGAACTGTGGCAGGCATGTCAACAAACTTGGTACCCTCATGGCCAGGAGGACACCTGTCAAGCAGCTTCTTCTCTCTCTCTTCATTATGGCCAGTGTCCTTCGGGGATATCAATTTGCTGTATCTTGCAATATCGATCTGCATCTGAACTGTGATCGAGGAATCTGAATGATCAAATGGAAGATCCAAATCTGCAATCCGACTCACTGGGATTGTGATATGCTTTGATGAGGCAATCAACCAATTGATCACAAGCCATCACCAGATCGGTGCCTAGGTGAGGAGAAGGTATGACTGGATCCCCTCCCATCTTGTCCACATTGAATTTCTGTTTGGTATATTCACTCGCCTCATGGGCGACAGTCAGGGCCCAAGAGATCCAGAAGGATATCTCAATCTCGGAGTCTGGGGACACATTCATGATGAAGGGATGTATTTGATGGTGGGAAATGTGATGGCGAGTATAAGATGATTCCTACAATTCGGCTTTATGGTGGATATCAGATCCGGGGTGGCGGAGATTGCAAGGATCAGATAGGGCCACATGATGCATGATCTTGGTATAGAGCACTGATGACCAAGTACCAAACATTGAGTATCAAAGATGCACCGAGTACCGGTTATTGAACTGAGGGCCAAATACCGAATATCAAGTATCCCAGGTAGGATCACAGAGTCGATGATCCATACCGAGGACAGGATCTCCAGGATTGTGGACCGAATGCCGCGCAAGGACCGATTACCGGAGAGAGTTCACTGAGTCTTCAGTACCGAGTACTGACAATGGAGCCCCAAGGACCGAGTCCTCAGACCTGAGTCTGCAGTAATGAGCACCGGGTGCAGTACAGAGGATCGGGCCCCAGGACCCAGATGTCCTCGTTACTCGGTACTTGGTAAAGACAGAGCACCGAGGACCGAGCAATCAGACCTGATGGTGCACTGATGAGTGCCGAGCACCGAGCACCAACTGCCAAGCACTGAGTGTCAAGCACTTGGAAATTCATTCAGGAGGCATTCAGTGCCAGTCTTCACTACTGAGGAGCGGGACCCAGGAGTCCTTGGTACTCGGTACTTGGTAAAGACGGAGCACCAAGGACCGAGTGATCAGACCCGAGGCTGCACTAATGAGTGCCGAGCACTGAGTGTTGAGCACTCGGAAATTCATTCTGGAGGCATTCAATGCCACTCATCAGTACCAAGGAGTGGGACCTGGGACCCGGAGTCTTTGGCTCTCGGTACTCGGTAAAAAGTGCTGATGGGTCAGTCCTTGGTGCTCACTCTGTATGTGGGACTCGGTGATTCTGTACATTTGAATATGTCTACGGTATATACATGCTGGCGTGCTGAAGCATAACAGCCTTCCTATGGATCCCGATCATTCCTGCAATCCATTACTGCACACCTCCCTGGCTCGCTGCAATCGGGTGAGGATACCAGTGTACATTTGTATCTCACCCATCTTATCTCTGATGCCCTCCCACTGTTCTTCAATCAATGTCACCAATCATCCTCGAATCCACCGAAGTCCCATAAGAGATGGGATGGAGGTTTGATCCACCACCCTGGATGTTTTGATTCATCAACTGTAATTAAAATGGTACTCGGTGCTTACCTCAGCCCTGATAAATCAATGTTGAGAGACCAGAACCAGGCAAGGGACTCGTTCCGCTGACCTCGGGCATTTGGATCACTGACTGCAGTGCTGATCTTGAGCTGTTCTTGGAGTAGAGGTTGGTATTTCTGAAGCTGGTGCTGCCCCAGACCAAGTTTCATCATTTGCTTCCTTGTCCTGTTGTACATACTGGCATTCAGAGACACAGCCTGCTGAACCAACATCACCTGGGACCATGCCCGAGTCTTCAAAGCTTGCAACTTCGCCTGCCTAAGGGTGGTTCGGAAAAGGACCGCCTTGTTGCACAAGTGTATTTGGAGATTGTGAAGGGCATCATTGGCCTGTCCTTCACGAAGCGACATCTCCAGCGGAATCAGATCCTCTGCTAAGCAGTGTTGGAGTCGGTCCAGCCCGACATTGGATGGCAATGGGATGACAGTGAGCTCGGGGGTGTTTGGGTAGGTATCGAGAGTCTCACTGAACTCATCCGGGCCATCGTTGAGATCATTGAGAATTGCACAACTCAAGTCCTCTGGATCTTCATCACTATTGAATCCATCTCCGAAATGCAGGAGAGCGGACCGAGGGAATTCATCGATCTGTCCCTGCACCCGATTGCATTGACAGGCGATGTCTAATCTCTGTGTCTTGGTAGGTCTTTGTGCGATTCCCCGGACCTCAATGAGCAATGTGATCTGAGCTTCTTCAATTGCCAATCCCATGGATATCCATGTTGCGACCGATTGGCAGGAAGGTGATGCATGACGAGCATCATTCTCCTCCAGTAATCTCAGCTTGATCTCCTTCTTGCTCAGTGCTGCAGGCGCTATAAGTTCAAACACTTTGATGTCCATGGAATGATCTCACCCTTCTGGATATTGATCTCATATATGTCCATCGCAGTGGGATCATGTATTCTGTTTGACTGTGCGACCCTTTCACTCACCAACCACACAGTCTTTGAACTTTCTGGTGCCCCCTCATCTAGTCTATCAAATGCTTTCCTATTTTCGGTGATGCTACACTTCGCCCTTTTGAATTTCCAGCAGAGCGTCCTTTTCATGCGAATCATCTTGCGAAAATTGGAATCGTTCATCTGAAAATCTAGACATTCTTTTCTATGTGGCGACGACATTCCCCGAGCAGAAGGAGATATGAGGTTGAGGGGGGCCCACAAGGTCTCCATGATCTCTCCATTAATGTGACCTATGCCTTCGATGAATTTTGACACATATCTCACATAGCAGCTGTCCTGATGTCCATGGATATGCCAAAGCCCAATTCCGGGAACTATGGTCAGCTCTGGAACCATTGTCAAGAATGGACCTTGATTGACCTGAATGCGAAGATGCTTGTTGTATTGACAGTTGATGTTGTAGAAGGTGACGGCCCTGGTGATGTCCCTGGTGATGCCTTTCATGTTGTATGCCACAGCTTCACATAGGGCATAATGCATGTTCATCTGTCTGAAATCAATTCGTGGTTACTTCCAGGCCATGGAATGGTGATTTTCACTGACCTCTTGCCTTTCTGAAAATCTACGATCAAGTGGGGAACAAAACAGCCGTGTCGGGTACAGGCCACCCCCCCCCCCCCCCTGATCCCGGTGGACTCCAGCTTGTGCCGAGCCACATTCGCTTGATTGACAGCTCAATGGTTGTTGCAGCTCGACCTTTCCAAAGTATCGTTAGCTACTGCAAGATGCCTCTGGTACCTGTCCTTTCCAACCATAAATCCAAATCCATCGGACAGCCATACTTCATCGTCCAGGTTGATTGGATGTAGGTGTTCCACTTTGAAGTTCCCATCCATCATGAACGACCTGGTGTATTTCCAGCTTGAAGTTGTTAATATCCTCATCCTTGATTGCATATTCATGATGACTCACTCATCAAGTGATTCTTCTGTCGTCAGAGATAGATTAATGCCGGGCTGAGGACATGCCAGGCAGAACAATGCTAGGTCCCCTGGCTTGCGGTGGTTGGAATGATGGCTGAAGCCATGCCACTTCATGTTCTTCAAGTGTTGCCACTGCCGGGAGACCCTCATGAGCTCTCAGTATCGATCCTGCCCACGTCCGCTGTGAGTATAAACATCCTTAGAAGGTATAGACTGTCCCCTACCAGCACGAGGTGTGGAAATGTGCTTGAGGTCACTTGCCGAAGCTTGTTGTAATAATTCATTGCCATTGCCGAGGTGCCACATTCAAGGTTGTCCAGCAGAAAATCATTGAGAACACTGAATGTGAACAAGGTCTTTGGCCTGTTGAAAGATGCAGCGAACAAGCCATGTCGAAACATTTGAATGTCCGGACTCATTGCATCGGGACAGCCGCAGCATCGCACCTCGAGCTGGTGGACTCTGGACCTGTTGACAATGACCATGGTATTGTCCTTCGGCTGGAACTCGGGGCCCGAGACAGATGGTAAATCTTCCGGTTCAATGTGGTCATTGGATTCATCTTCTTGAAACAAATCCCACTTATCCATGAGAACCGGACATTGCTTTCCCTCATGAAGAGGTGTATCATGAGTCTGACATGAGCAAGACAACTTTGCTCGAAGAACTGACCATTCCACTGACTGATCCAGTGGAAGGGATTGCATCGATGTTGACTCCTGCAGCAGCCCATGCAATACAGTGGCTCCCCAAGACAATCTTGACATTTGTATACCCCATCCTGATCACAGATGGAGCACCTCATATTTGCCGGGGGAGCTTCTCAATCGAGGAGGTGATGGAGATATGATTCCTGCTTTGGCAGCCATTGCCTAAGGTAATCGTTCTGACTCTGCATTGAATTCATTCAGCCATGTTTCGATCGACCATGCAACATCCTCAATGAACTTGCCATGGTTTTCGGCAGGTGCAAGGGCTCAAATGATCCTTCGTTGAGCTCATACGCATCATTGGCAATGTCTTCCCACAAAGGCGGAGCCTGAGCAGGATCGAGTGACAGTGATTCCGGGGGGGATGGAGGCATGCACCTGCTGGCACGTTTCATCGCGCTAGCCAGTGGGACCTTGACCCATGTCTTCCTACCTTTCCTGCCCCTTGCTTCCACCTTGTATGATTTCTGCACAGGGGTCGATTGAGTGATCTTCATCTTACTTCTGATGTCATTGGCTGAGGGTTTGCTGAGGGAGGTCAAACAATTTGTGATTCCATTATGGGGTCATCCAGTCTTGTTGTAGGCTTATTACAAATTCATTTGGATGCAAGGCAGTGCATCTGAAATTCATTGATAAACCAAGATGTAAGGTTTACTCAGATTTGAACTCAGGACAATTATTTCTTCAACGTTGCCTCCCATACGTGCATCCTGCACTCCATTTTACCATGGCTAGATTGGGGGATTCCATTCACTTCTCAGACAGAAGACATGGACGATGTTTACAACCGAGACAAAAGCTCATGGAACAAGAGATCTTAGAACTCAAAAACTACCTTCCTGAGTGGACTGCCGCAAAACAGCACGAGAAACCAGGAATATTCACAGCCATAGCTCGAGCGGCAAGGTTGTTTTCTCCAAAGCTTGACCATGGACAATGGAAAAAGAGGAAGCAGGTGATTCATCCATGCAGGTTGAAATTTCAATGTTTTCAACACTGATTGTTTGTTGTTCGCTCAGATCTATAAAACCCGGTTGTTCAAGAACAAGAAAAAGAAGGAAACAAAGGACATGATAAAGTATGGGAGGAAATGGACCCCTAGGATGGTGGTCTATCAGCAGAACAGAGATGACGTGCTCAAGAGGATTGAGGCGAAATACAGGGCGAAGCCAGGAGCTCCAGATATGTTCAAGTATTACCAGGTGACCGTCTGGAAGGTGATGGAAGAATTGTTGGATGAAGAGTTGGAGAAGGCAAAAGAAACAGCTGACGAATGGTCCAACAACATTCCTCCTCCCGAGATCCAAGTGCAAGTTGCCAGTAAGAAGGGACCCACATACATGGAGCACTTCTCCAACGAGATGTGGAGACAATGCAGGATGAGAGTGTTTGTATTGTCCGCCTGGAAGAATGAGCAGGGACAGGTGCTATTTGGAATGTAAGTGCATTGCAAATGTCATGCTAGACCTGATATCTCAACAGATTTCCTGTAGGCATGATGATAATGAGGCATTGGGAGATGCGGACAGCTTCATGAAGACAAAGGACTGGGAGGATATTGAACCAATGTGGCAGGAGTATGCACAAGCACAGTTCAGTGAGTGTTACAGCTATTGGGATGCGGAGGGTGACATTGATGGTTCCTGTGATAGGTGCCGAGGCAAGGGATGGTGAATGACAGGAGAAGTGACATTGAAAAAGACCTAGGAAACCAGCCTTCGAACTGGACGTGAATGGGGAAGGCATCCCATCGCTTCTGGACACTGTGCAAACAAAGCTCGAGGAGAAGAAGGCAATAGTGAGGGCATTCCTTACAACACACTACTGTGAGTCTGCATTGGCAACATCCTGCGAGAATCAGTTGACTGGATGTGCCTAGGACTCTGTTCTGGCATTGACAAGGCCGTTGTCCCTTGGAGTGCCATCATAGAATGTGAGGATGACTTTGTATCACCAATGTATCTTCCGAGCGGGGTGCATTTGAAGGACCCTTCAAAGTTGCAACACTCCAATGCAACCGCCTTGCTGAACTTCTGGTATGCTCACCAGGAGAATGGTGATGATCCGATCTTCCTGTTCAAAGCATGGAAGAACAAAGTCGGCAACATGATGAAACCAGTCTCGACCGGGGGATCAGACAAGTCATCATCCAACGAGTCTCATGCTTGCATCCCTCACTGGGGCATCATGATCAGGAGGCCACGGGATTCATCAACGAAATCTGAGATTGATGGTCAGCTGCACCATGCCCTCGCTGCCAATGCCCACCAGCTCTCCGAAGACAACTGAGTGTCATTGGAGGATGATAATCCAGGGGATGATGACTCTGGAATGGATGAGGACGGTGCTAGAACTGTCCATAAGGGGGTTCGGGTAGCGCCAGGACCACTGTCAGCCCGGATCATTGGGCAAGGAGTGCGACACCCGCTTCCGAAGCCTCACCTGGTGAGGCCAGCAAGGCCAGTGCAACTGGCTGCTGGTCCGCTGCTGGGGTCACAGATGGGAAATCTCCTCATGGGGTTGACTCGTGAAAACTGAGGAGTTGACTGTCAAGATGAAGCTGCAACTGAGGAGGAGACACATGCATCCCTGGTGCCAAAGGGAATCCAGCGACAGAAAAAGGTGATTGTGGGACCTCTGAGCAGAACTTGAAGTAAGACCATGGAAAAGTCATTAGATATTCCTAGGAGAGTCACTAGAGCGAGGGCAGGGAAGTAATTGCATCATACCACATCATGTCATTGTAGTCAGCCAAATCCTCCGAGAGTACTGAGTATCAAGAACAATGACTATGTAGTCTGTGCAATACACAGATCATCAACCATCAAATGCAGATGACCGAGTACTGATGATTGATTGCCAACAACTTAGCACCGCCGATCGAATACCAGTGGCCTATTACCGACGACTGACTGCCGACGACCGAGCACCAAATATTGACTGCTGAAGACTATGTACTGACGATCGACTGCCAAGGACCAAGGACCTCCAACCAAATACCAATGGCTGATTACCAATTACCGATGACCGACGATCAACTACCGACATCTGGTTGTTGGCAGTCAATGGTCGGTCGTCGGCAATCGGCCATCGGTACTTGGTCGTCGGCACTCAGTCGTCAGTAATCGGCCATTGGTATTCAGTCGGAGGTCCTTGGCCCTTGGCAGTCGATCTGCATAGGGCCGAACGCCAAATTACCGATGACTGATGATCGACTGATGAAACCCAGTGGCACACGGCAATTGGCATACAGGACTTCATTGTCAATGGTTGTTTTTGTGATCATTCGGGCTTGGGCATCGGTACTCGGTAACCGATGCTTGACGATCACACTTCAATGCACAGAGAATCGAGATCTCAGTTGTCTGTCAAAGTATTGTTATTCAATTGTGCCTGGTTGTGAAGTCAAAGTGAATCTCCTATTCCATGTGTCTGGTGGAAGTCACATATGATGATCATACACTAATATAAGGATTATGGTCGTGTGCTATCTACATCTTCGGGTATCCTACTTTGACCCTGGTGAATTTGGGTCTCGAACTGTTGAATCTGTGAATCTACGACCTTGAGCATTTCGATGCTTGCCCGCTCAGCCCTCTGCATCCTTTGAAGCTCCCAATCGGCCTGTGCCAGCTTGTCGGATGTCTCCACCCAAGCAGTTCAAAATGGTCGCTCTGCCTCCAGGAGCTGCAGTATGGACGGCTCTGGAAGGTTTCCATGAGTGGTTGTGAAGTTGGCCAGTCGGGTTTGAAGATTCTGCACTATGATAGCAATGAGAATGACGTGCTGACATAGACCTGCAATTAATACTCACATTCCATGTCATGATATGACCCAAAAGGCCAGAACTCCCGAACCATAGCTTGGAGCTCTTTGTTGTCGAGGGCCAGAGGTGCCAGAAGGCATTTGGCATTGGGTGAATTCACTGATGGAGTCAATCAGGTATGGAAGGCCTGGTGTTGCAAAGCACTTACAATATTCCATGGGTTCATTGGACATCTCTTCTGGCCCAAGGTACAGTGCCAGACTGATGGCTTGGCCCGGGGGATCACTGCTTGTGCGGTGGGATGGCTCGGGCACACCAATCCCACCATCGAAGTTGTCTTCCAGGCCAAGATATAGCTCCCGACTGATGTGCGGGGGCATGGATTCGTACTCCACCTCATCGTCCGGCCCAAGATACAAGTCATCTGATTGCATGTGTTAATGAATAGAAGCATGTAGGAAGACATCTTACCGAACATCGGCCATTCCTCCCTCATCCACAGATCTGTTGAGCTTGTTGACGATTGTGCTTGACTAGCGTCGTTGATGTCCATTTTGATGATGTCAGTCACCAGTGGTTCTGTGAATCGCACTGTGGGGTGAGAGTGCATTGGGCTTGATGGTCTAACTGATCCACAGATCTCACAATTTGATCCTTGAAATGAGTGGATTATTCGCAAACTCCTGAAATGTGAACATTGTGCAAATAATCCACAACAATGAAATATTTATTGACCGAAGTTTGATTGACTTGTGTGTTTGTAAAACTGCTTCCTTGCCAGCTGTTACTGCATTTCATAACTTTTATTATTGATCTCTATATCCTCGATGTCTAACCAAGCCAACAAGTCCATGGCTGATCTCAAGGAGATCACTAGCCAACTTCTTGCGATCGTCCGTGCTGCCCGGCAAATTCCCCCTGGTCCCAGTCACTTCGCTCTGGCGACACAGGCAAGTGAATTAGTGGTACATATATTACATCAAAGACATACTTTATATGATCGCTCATCTCCTATCAGGCAAGGGCAGTCCGGGATCATGGCGAGTCCACATGCATCCCTGGGCTCGTCTTGTCTTGCTCAAGAGAGTTGATCTGGACCTGCAACTGTTCTCCACAGGAGGCCCCAAACTGGTGCAGCATTGGCCATGACGACCCTTGACTCATGCGGCACAGCTGGCACAGCAAGGCCCTTGCCTGGCAAGCCTTGGGCGACCACTCATTCAATCTCGCACATGAGGTTGATGGTAGTGCCACCGACAATGCTCCCAGTCCCTCGACAAGTGTGGATGGTGATGCTTTGGAGAAGGGGAAAGGGAAGGCGAGGGAAGTGGAGCTGGAGCCGGAGAAGAAGAAGGAGATGGAGAAGCCGAAGGAAGAGCAGGAGAAGCCGCACAGGAAGCAGCCTTTCTCCCGGATGTCGAAGCCACTCCCAAAGTCGGCAATGAAGACGCCGAAGAGGGGGAAGTTGGGGCAGGAGCGGAAATTGAGAGAATCAGTGGATTCATCGGATGAGGAGGAGGAAGAGGACAGGTTGTCAAAGGTACACTTTGTTTTTTCCGTGTTGACCTTTACTCATGCAGTGGTGTAGCCCCGTTCCAACACATCCTCTGTGATTGTGACTCGGCGGGTTTCCGCCACCCAACCATCAAGGCCGTCTGGGCCTCCCCGATCCCTGGGCTCTCTGAAGAAGGCCGCCTTCGGCCCTGGAATGGTAAGCTAGACTTGTTGCCTTGGGTGCCTAATACTAACATTTAGCAGACACCTCTGCTCATGCACCCTGATGTCCCCGAGTTGTCTCAAGTGACTTCCGAGAGCCCGAGGGATGTGCCCCCAGTTGTGGACGCCAGGGCCATTCTCATTCCCAGACTGGTGAGTACCACCAAGATATTTTTCGCTGTCCCGACTGACTGACCATCCCCCACAGAACAACCCATGCAGGTTTTGCACGCAGTGTGAGCTGCCGTGCACCACCAGATTCGATAAGCAAAAGGGCACGGCCCTTATGTCATGTATCCTGTGCACGACGAAGAAAGTGAAGTGCATCTCGGCACGTCTCAGGACCCTTGCCGCCACCACATGAGGGTGGTCTACCGAGTGGACAAGGGCCTCATTGACAGGCTCGTCGACCTCCCAGTCAAAGGTGTGGACCCGAAGTCAATCCCGGGGGCCGTCAGTAGCTCTGAGTGAGCCTCGGGGCAACCCCCCCAAGCCACGGTCCCAGGGCCAAAGCAAGCCCACAGGCTCGGTGACAATGCCTGTCCCCCCTGCAGCCAGTAAGTAACTTCAATTAATGCAACATTTGCTGTTATTGATTTAATTCCAGTCATTGCATCATCGAGTTCGGCTGCCCCCCATGCAGCCCAGGACCTCCCGATCCTGGACCTCCACTGGATGTCAATCGCATCGCAGCTCTGGAGGCTCGTGCCTCTGAACAGGAGAGCACAATCAATACGCTCCGAAGGCTGCATGAGAGCCTTTGACATCAGATCATGCACCGACATCCGTCATTCCCCCTCCCGGAGTCTCCTCCCGCCGAACCCTCCTGTCTACTCATGGATCAAGCCGCTCCCAGGTCACAGTCCCCGTCCACTTGGCACTGCTGCCACTCATCAACTTTGGCATCAACTCAACAGGCGAGGAAGGCTCCACCATTGTTGCCCTGGTAATGAAGCCAACAAACCCACCCTCTCAGACTGAAGCGGCGTTGGACCCTGCTACTGCCATTGCATTGACAGTACCCGTCGATGCAGTTCACAGCCCAGCCGATGATGGCGCCTCCACCTTCACATCAGCCTTCGCACTTCCGGCCCCCCCGGCAATGAACCCCACCCCATTGGAGACTCCCGAGGATGGCCTGAGCGCCGGTGAGATTGTTGAGTGTGAGTCGCCCCTCAACCTTCTTCCAGAATATGATTCTGGTGATGAGCAGGATGACGTGATGGAAATGTAGATATACCACGATCCATTGTACTATACTGTGAATATTGTGAATTATTTGTACCATAGAATTGTAGAGTACTCAGCAATCAGTACAGCATACCCACCATTGTGCAAACCTCTGAGCCCCGCACATGTAGCAAAGAGTCCCAAGGACCAAGTCCCAAGCATATTGGTGCTCAGTACTCGGTCTTTGCCTTTCGGCTTTTGATCCTTGGCCCTCCGACCTTGATACCCGATGTTCGTTGGCACTTAGTCCTTGGTGCTCAGTACTTGGTTCGGCTCTCGGTACATGTACTCGGTACTCGATACTCAGTGCCCGGTTCGCAATCCTCCCAGATCCTCAGTACTCAGTCCTCAGCTCTTGCTCCTCGGTCCTCGGTACTCAATACTCAGTGCCTGGGCCACCATCCCCAACCCTCGGTACTCGGTACTCAATTCTCAGTACTCACCACCCGGGTTGCAGTTTGCCATTCTCGATCCTCGGTACTCAGTTCTGAGGTCTCAGTACTTTGTCCTTCAGTACTTGATCCTCGCTGCCCGGGTTGCCATCCCCGATCCTCGGTACTCAGTACTTGGTACTCGGTGCTCCGTTTGCCATACTCGATACTCATTTATATGATGGTTCTTGCTACTCAATCCTCCATCCTCAATAATCATTGATGCACCTACACCATCTAACCGATCGGTCTGATTTACCACCACCTCAACCCATCCATCCTCACAGCATTCATTCATTTCAGTCCACCCATACATACTTTACACATCCACCTCGGCATACCGGTGTATACAATATTCATTCACCTCAACCCACCTGTTCATCTCATATACATATGAGATCCATCTATCTCGGCCCATCCGTCTATATGATATATGTCTTACCTTGGCCCACCCATATACGATATACATTGATCTCAGCCCAATGGTACATATGATGTTCATCTCCCTTGGCCCATCCATCCATATGATATGCATCTCTCTCGGCCCACCCATCTGCAAGATATACATCTACCTCAGCCCATCCGTCCATATGATATACCACTATCCCGGCCCATCTGTCTATATGATACATTTATCTTGCCACATCCATCCATATGATTCACATCCACCTTGGCCCATCCATCCATATAATATACTAATACCTCAGCCCACTCATCTTTATGATCCATCTCCCTTGGCCAACTTGTCTACTGTATTCTACTCTAGATATTATGTAGATGGGCCCACCCATCTCCATTGGGAATAATTTGCCTCTCGGCCCACCCATCTTCAATGAGGATATTATTACATTGGCCCATGGTCCACTAACCCATCTAAGACGGTGTATTATGTCCCTTGGCTGGCCCGTCTAAGATGGAGTTTGGTCACTGTAGTATGTGACAGATTCGCATTGGTGCATTTGTACCAGATATGTCCAAGCAACAATAATAGTGTGGGTAGTGTCATGGAAGAATATTTGCAGTGGCTTGCTATGATCATGATTCACATTCAAGTTGTTACGATCTTGAGATCATTAACGCTAATTGAGCGGAAAGATGTTGGGTGCAACATCTTGAGAGGTAGTGCCTCAACCAATCATATAGCATATAAAATTCATATTAAAGTCCTACTACACAGAAAACATGTCTCTGGAGCTTGGTAAAGCCGATTTTACGGCTACAAAGAGGTGAGCATTGAAGACCTTATGACCCCGCTTCAGGCCAGATATAACAATGCAGTGTTTAGGATGCACAGTCGCCTCACTTTGCGTTAATTGTGGTATAGTACTAAGTGGTTCATTGAATTGTAAGTGTTCTCACTCGCTCAGATGTGATTTTTATGCAACCATTCACGAACCAAGGCTCCTGCTGTCCTCAAATACTCAATGATCATCCAACTCATGGTCTATTGACTTGTCAGCTTCCTGCTTGAAGGGTTTTTTGCCCTCAAACCACATAAGGATCAGGGAGAACATGTTCAATTTGTTAGTTGCAGCATTAACTTGAGTCTTCCCAGCATCTAACTACTATTCAGTGTTTCTGTGGCAGGGTACTATATCCGGAACTCCGCAAGTTTAACCATGCCAAGGGCAAGTGTGTTCAGGCATCAGCCATTCCAAGCCATGCTTGGTCACCAATTCAAGTAGGTTGTTATGTTTATCGTGTACCATACTCAACATTGTTCTGTGCATGCTTTCGTGAGGGTTGTAGACAAGTATGAATTCTATATCACGGAACAGGTATTCTAACTACAAGTGTGTGTACATAGTGTCTGAAAGCCATCATGTCCTCCTCATGCATCCCTGGTCTATGAGCTCCCCAAAAGATGGCTGCAATTGCTGCTAGGACCCAGAGACCACAGTTGTAGCCATTTGTTTGCAGAGGTTTGACTATTAGTGGGCAGGCCACCCAGCCTTGAAGATCAATTTTATGCGAGCCATAGTGTTGGTGAGCAACGGATGATAGACGTGCAATAAGATTCATGATGTCCTGTTATCGGATCATTGTTAGTTTAACAGAGGATGACTGAAATTACCACTCACCTTCATGTTGTTTTTCCACAGCTGTCAAAGAGGTGAAGTTCCTTAGTTTGAATATAGATTGCACAAAATACCCAGTGTACAACTGGCAAGGGGTGATGAATGGGTAAAATCCAAATATCTTTCTCCCAAAACATTGTCCACGAAGTATTCTGCCACAGTATCTCATCCAATGCATTGTATTGGATACGAGGGAGATCGTGCGTGGAGAGAACAGCACAGGGCTGCACATCTGAGGTTGTGAGTATTTCGGAGTATAGCAGTGCCGCGCAGCCATTCACACATGTATCATTAAGACAGGCAGTGGGCTGTGCCAAGAAAGACTGGTCCCTTGGATCGAATACTTGACTTGGAAACCCATCTTGTGTTGGTCGTACCCGGGTCAGGGGACCACATGCAGTTGATACTATGGGGCAATCCTCTGGGCAAGGAACTTTGAAAGGATCCATGCATATATTCTATGACATTTGATAAATGCAGGTACATATCAAGAGATGGGAACATACCTCTGGCAGTGTCTAAGTAATCGTGAATTGAGGTTCTTCCACAGCTTCGTCATGTTTGTCATCGCTTACAGTACCATTGGGCAAAATGTCCATGAGTGCCACTTCTTCAACAACTTCTTCCAATGTGGGTGCAAGGTATTTGTCAGTGTCATCCTCAGGGGAGGGATCAGCAAGTGTCAATGAAGTTGGTACAAGTTGGTAGAGGCCATTTTCCAATAGTCCCTTGATCTCAGATAGATTGATCATGAGATTGACTGCTGCTGTGGCATTGCTGACGAAGTGAATAGAAGATGCAAGTGGGGTAACCCATTTAGTTTGCAGCTGGAGGACGTGATCCTGCTGTTGCTGCAGGGGGAATGTGAACATGCAATCTTGTAGGATCAGTGCTACTCTTGAATATACTAGTATATTGAACACCTTACTTGCGGGAGATCATAAGGAAAGTTCTAGTGCAGCCAGCTCATCTCTGAACCACCGACAAAGGTTATTTGCCTTGAGCCCAAGGCGGTGGTGTTCTTCATGGCATTGTTCTCATTTGAGCAATGCTCATATATCATCTCTCACATTGGTATCTTGCATCCAATGGGGGACATCTCCTACTGACAGAGTAATCCAGACGTCCTCCATCAATGTTTGATCATTTCAAAGGTCAGCAAGTTTCATAGGCAGAGCAGCAGGAAGTGGGACACCCCAAGACGGGTCATAGAGATTCTCCAGACGCTTGCAGTATGAATTAAATTTGTGGATTGCAGTCATTAAGGCAGGCTAGCACTTCACAATTGCTTTACATGTTTGTTGATGTAGCTTGGTGCCTGTTAGAATGAGTCAGAATTCCAATGTGGCAATGCAGAAGTATTTGACATCACCAAGGGCCTGGTTTGCACTGCCGACTGCATAGTCAAGTTTGTCCCACTCAAAAAAGCTGCCTATGGCTCGTTTGTGGATATTTATTTTCAGGTTGTGGGCCATGAGTAGTGTTCAAACAAAATCTAAGTTGACACCTTGCAGCTCCGGAAACCTGTCATGGACATTTAGGGAGGAATACAATACTTTGACCTTGTTCATCAATTTGTCATGGCTGTGCTCGAGGCTCTCCAGAGCATCTAGTGTCTCCTCAGTAACTGAACCCTTCTCTATCACAGTGCGTGTGGCTTGCAAGGCTTTATCAGAAGCATCTAGATCAGACTGTAGAGCAAGGACAACATCAAGTTCTTTCTTCAGTCATGCAGGAGCATCTGTAAATTGTGATATGCAATGTTAGTTGTGATTCTGAGCAAGTGACATGATGTACGGGCACAAATAGAGAGTTGTGACTTCTTCTGATCCTCACACTGAGTCTGAAGGTCATCAGCTTTGATGCTGCATTGTGTCAGCACTTCTTTGGCTGCTGTGCCCTGAGCATTAACACCTCGTTTGAGCCTCCATTTGATCCAATCACTGAGATCTACTTGCATCTCCAGACCAATGGCACAAGCTTTTCGGTCTATCAACCAAAGGTGCCTTTGTCGCTATGTAGTGCATGATTATAAATAAAGGATCATTTGAATACTGCCAGCACATACCGATGATGAACATTGAATTCCAATCAACTTGACAAACCTGGACCAAAGTCTCTCTGTACCCTCACTGTCAGATAGACCAAGGCCAGTGCTCATCTGAGGGTTGTATTCGAGCTGACATGCCCACTCATGGCAGTATGCGTGCATGGCAGCGATCGCAAATCAAAGATGAGAAGTCACAGTTACTATCATCCTCTTGATGTTGAGGTCTCCGAGCCTCATAGACCCACTCTGGACACATTTGTACTATCACCTCAGTCCTGTCATTCAACCTCAGTCTGCAATATGTCATACCACTGAACACCTTGGCTAAGGCCCCATTTGAATGGTTCTTGAATGACTTGCCCCTGTGGTGCAATGAGTTAGGGTTGCAAAAGAGTGATAAATTAAAAATCACATCTGCATTGATCATCTGAAAACATCTGTGGGCATAATGGGTTTTGAGGGCAGAGGCAAGAGCAAGGATAGCATTGCATGAGTGCTCAAATAGGGCACAATAGAATGTGAGGAGATTGACAGAAATGGCCATGCATGGTTGAGAAGGTGCAGTGGGGAAAAGCCCATGGTGAACAAGGACTTGCGCAAGTGTGGAAAATTTGCAGGCCAATACATCGATAGAATTGAAACCTGCAACTGTCAGTTGGAGTGACATGTGAGGAATGAACTACTTATGGTCAAAAAAGATGCAAATAACAGAGAAACATCTTTATGCACAAGCCTGGCTTGCATAGGCAGATATGATAGAATGGGGTGAAGTGAGAGGCTGCCCATGGGTTTGTGCAGAATACTTCAGGTGCGCATCCACTAAGGTGGGAATAAGAGTTTTCCAGGCACTATAGAGGTTGTAGGCCATCTTGTCTGGTAAGAGATGGCGCCCTGTACCCTCGCACACCACTGCTGGAGAGCAAGGTACTTGTTGGTCATGTTGTAGTCTTCATCATAAGTATAAGTTGCGGCCTCGTCATCACTTGTTGGGGCTTCAGAATGAACAGCTGCAGAACTAGAACCAGGGGTGTCAGTTTTGAATTCTCGAGGGTTCATTAGGGTGGCCATTTGGTCAAGGAGGCACTTGCATTGCAAACTAATGCCTGGAACGTGAACCAAAGATTGAGTTTTTTTTTTTTGGGTTTCAAGCTTTCTTGGGGCTAATGAAGTGGTGCCCTAGCCCTATAGATGTTGGCTGATTGCCACATGCAGAGTGGGTGGGCGCCATAATGACGGTTGTAGCGTAGAAGAAAAGACAAGAGGAAAAGGAAAAGGACTTAGGCCCTAGAGAGTGAAAGAGAGGGTCTGCTAAGTCATTTGGCTGGTGTGCCATGGACTCTACCCAGATGTTCAGACAGGGTGTTGAAGAGGATTAGTTTGAGTGTTTAGAGGATGTACTGCAGAGGATCCAGGAAGGGCGGTGATGATCCAGGTAGTGCCATGAGGATCCAGCAAGGTCCCGAAGAGCATTTTAGGGATATTTGGTAGGTGCTATATTTAAAACAACCAAGAGGTTGGGTCTAAGAGATTGGTTGTGCCTAACATAATAACATGGTCTCATAGACTTTTATTGATACCAAAAACTGATGCCTGAGGTGTACCTGTTCAAGTCCTAAGTTACGTTAACAAAGTCAACTCCACTTCCTGTAATGAGTCACAAACATTACATATTTTGAACTCCATTCCTAAACTAGCTATCTACTACAGCTGCCATTGAAGAGGACTGATCACCCTCTGACCCTCTGACCCTTCTACTTCCCTTCAATTACAATCCAAAAGCCAGAATGTTGACAAACTCTATTGCTGCACCAGGTGCCTTTCCCCATAGTTCTCCAACTCCTATGAGTGGATTGAGCCTAGTGATGTTCCTGCCTGGTGTGGGTACAACAAGTGCAGTGGAGAGAAATCGATCTACTACACAGTTGGGTCTTTGCTGCCTACTGCCTCACTTGAGAACAAGCATGTTCGACCCTAAAGGGGATTGCTACTGGGGAGTACTAGTCTCTGTCTAAACGACCCTAATCAACCCTACCGCAAGTAGGATGAGGATCCGCAAAAATGCGGAACAAGCAGAACAAGCGGAACTCGCGTGGAACAAGCGGAACCTGAGTGGAACTCAAGCGGAATGGAAAGGAATGAAACGGAACCCAAACAGATAAAACGCGGAATGTACTGATTCATCAGAACTTGCAGGCGAAGTCGAAGGAAGTATATCACGAGGTTAGATTGATAGTGGGCATAAGTCAAAGTGGTCCTCTAGTAAGGTGAAGGGAAAGTGGGAAGGTAAAAGATGGGATTCAATAAAAAACACCCCAAGCCCTGAGTACCACTACTTAAAGGGAAGATTATTTTCAAGGAACACTGAGGTACATGTAGTAAACTTCTCAGGAAGCGGAAGTGAAGGCAGGCAATGCACATGGGTGCAATACTCTGGAATAGGGGTCCGTGCCATAAGGGCATGTGTCAGTGTGATCCGGATAACGTTAGGAACAACAGGAAGAGAGATACAGGGTACCAATGGACCTGGAAGGATGGGGACAGGACATGCGAAGGTTGTCTGACGATGCATGGGAATATTGGATAGTGCGGGCGGGTTCTGAAGGATGCGTGGGAATGTGGAACCCATCGGACAATGCACAGGAAATGCAGAATGTGCGGAATATGCAGAACTGAGATGAGATGATGCAGAAAGGACGGGGTTTTACACCTACAGTGGGGGAATTCCCCACACCGGCTTGGCTCGAAAGCTGCGGCTTTGGCCTGGCTTCAGATGGCTTGGGCTTGCAAAAAATCCAGGCTGGGCCAAAGCCGCCAGTGATGGCTGGCTTTGGCTTGGCTCTGGCCTGAGCTGCAGCCCAAGTACTGTGTTCAACAAACCATCGCTATCTTCCAGCATTCAGCCGTGCTTTTTTGTGTCAACTTATCAGTAGAAGCCCATTGTCAGCCCCCATGCAATACAACAAAATCAGAACCAACCTAGGACCAGTAACTTGCACAAGCTCCAGTATGCTGAATATAGACCCATCTGATGGGTGGTGGGTGAGGAAGTTTGAAGATTGAAGAGGAATTGTGAGGGGCAGTTGTGTTGGGGTAGTAGGTGTCACAGCACGAGGCTGATTTGAGGATGGGTGCCTTGAGTGGGAGGTTTGGACTGGTGAAGACAATGAAAGCAAGTCCAGTATTTGGGATGATCCTAAGGATGGACGGAACACACTGATGGTGAGCCTTCCATTTACAAAAGTGGGCGGGCTGTGCTCCATAAGACAGAGAGTGACTTGCCAGGGCCCACTTCCTGCAGTGCAAGTGGACAGAGAACTAGATGAGGGAGAAGGTAAGGGAGAGGTGAAGAAGGTGAGTGACCATATGTGCCCTGTGAGAAGGGGTGTAAGGATGGAAGACCAAAATGAGATGATGCACTCATCTCAAGCAATAAACTCTATGCCAACCACACCAGCTACGCACATTCATTTTTGCCAGAGACAAATGTCGATAGATGCGCTGAATGCTGCTTTGCCATCAGCCTCATGGATCTTAATGTCATCTGCAGATGTGGTGCCTAGAATGAGGGCATCTGAGCTCTCTCCTGCATCAATAGACTACAAAGAAGGTAAAATTGGGGACTCACCTGGTCTGAGAGTGGTTAGAAATGGAAGCTCTCCTCTGTGAAGCTTCCCAAACAAGACCTGATCGCCAATCACGAGACATGCAAGACGGATGTCTGTGATGCATGCATGGTTGATGCAAAGCACTGAGCTTGATGTGACCGAGTGCTTATTTGGATCCAAAGCCTTTGCCAAACAACCGTTGCTGCCAGTGATGTTTACAAGGCTTGTTGCTCAGACTTGCTGATATCTCACTCTTGCTTTCACTGGGAATGAAATACTGATCATGGTGATAATTCAAACAATCAGACAGTCAGAGGGTGGAGCCCCCGACTAGCAATCAGCTATCCACAAACTTCAGTACACCACCTAACACCTGTAGCAAAAATGACTTACTCATGGCACCACTCCTTATGAGTGAAGACAGTGGAGGCTCCACGATGATGAGCATTAGTCCTTTACTTGAGAGCGGTGTTGGACAATGCTACTTGCAACCAGAACAGCCTGTAACTAGTACAATAGACCCTAAATCTAATGTCCATCATTACTCCCCACACTATCTGAGAAAATGAACTGGGCAGACCTCCTTAATGATGATGAATTAGCAGACATTCCTGAATTCCCGATCCTCAGCCCAATAATAGAGCCTAACATGGCCAAGTCATCCCCAAGGATCCCTTTTGCTATGAAGGGAAAATCTGCTGATCCAGGAAATAGTAACAGAGACACAAAAGATGACCCAAATGAATGGTATGACCAATGGACAGCATCAGGAGATGAGCTACCTGATACCAATGGACCAAATAACAGTGGTCACCAGGTGGCAACAGAAGACTGATACCTAGGATCGAGCAGACCCCTCAATAGAACTAACAATGATTCATGTAAACAATTTAGCATCATTGATGAATTGCAAGATTGAGTCCATGAACTTGAGAAACTAGTCATCCAAAGCCAAATACATGAGGAAGAGGCTCGCAAATTAGTTATAGAAGCTCACCATACTCCTGTCATCAGCACCCCAGTGAGCAACCACCTGAAACTGACCATCAAAAGTGACTTGGGACACTCAAGGTACCCATTACAGGCCCCTCCCAAGAGCAGGACCAAGACAACCACTCCTACCAACCCTATAAATCCAAGGTATCAATGCACATCATCTGTACTCCCCCAGACCAGCTCAGTAAAATGAGCAATGATGGGAACTGGACTATTAGATATCGACCCAAATCCCAGTGACCCCTTGTCTGATTCATCATGTGACAACAAGCATTCATCAACTAAATCATGCTTGAGTGAAGGAGCCCCCACAATCAGGCGTCCTTCCAGCTGCTATAGCAAGAGCTGACACACCTCCTCGTCACATAAGAACAGGAGTAGTTCCCCCCATGGACCTCACTTAATGAATGACTTTGGTGCTGATTTCCTCACCCTTGAACCTGAGTCAGACCATGACAGTGACTTGGTAGAGACTAAACACAGCAAATGCACTGCCCATAGAGAATATTGCACAAACTGAACCTACTAAGATATCGGCAAAGATTCATCAAAAATGAACTCCCTTTTACCTATACAGGTGAAGCCAATGCAACCACCTTTAAGAAGTGGGTTAGAGAAGTCCATGACTGAAAGGACAGAGCCCACCTCACCACTAATCAGAGGCTTCACATGCTTGGGAAATACCTTAGTGGGCAGGCCTATAGGTTCTATGAGCGTGATATCCTAGACTTACAGAAAAGTTATTTACTTACCAAGTTTTCAAACAGCTATTTGACTATGTCTTCCTGCCAGACTTCAGGATGCAACAATGTCAGAGATTCATTGAATGTTGTCAAGAACCTAAGTAATCTATATGAGATTACTTATAAAGACTGTGGAACCTAGTGGACACCACTGGTGACATTAACGATCGTGAAATGGTGAGACAATTCTGGATGAATTGTCAGCCATACCTTAAGGTGTCCCTAGTAGACAAAGGGTATGAACCAAATACCATGAGTATCAATGTCATAGAAAAGAAGGCACTACGCACTGAGTGAGCCTTTCTAGAGAATTCCGAGGATCCTAATATCCTCCTGGCAATTAATCCTACACTTGCCACTAGCCTGGCCCACCATAATGCTAGAAGCAGGGACAGTCAGTGCCATTTGAAACAATCTAACTTACAACCAAGCACAAGTGTCCTGTTGTCCAACATGGTCCAGAATCACCCCAATGACAACAGTAAGAGATGGGATCGACCATGCCTTGAGTTGTGCACAGAACAACACTCAACCCATGGAGAATGCCCTAAAAGGAGCCCTGAGACCTTGCAACACCTAAGAGACAACAATCAATGTTTCAAATACAAACAGACAGGCCACCTAGCTAAAGACTGCCCTAGGAGGCATAGACTCCCCTTCAGACCGACAACTAAGATATCCTCACTCCAGGCAAGCGTGGTAGGAGTGTCTGGCATTGACATTTGTAATGCCGCAATAAAGGAAGGCATTGCTAGCAGGCTATATGGCATGGCCATCTGCTTCTCAGAAACCCCTAAACTCAATGCAGTCAAACACCTCATTGTAGTGCAACAAGCATTAGTGTCTCTGAGGTCCTCTGTTCCACTCCTGACAGATTAGCTCATTAGACCTGCCTACAATCTATATGATCATGATCATTTTAGCTTAATGAACTGGGGAGGTCCAGAGATGTACCTCCTCCATAACAAACACAATGAGGACTCATACATCATCTATTACTCTCAGCTGTGCAATCCTGCATTCAATCCAGTGTCCTGGCTAGCAGACATCAAACAATCTATAGTCATCTATAACAAGTCTAGACAGTGCAAAATCTGAAGCGATCACAAGTCTAGACTATACTGTAACACATTAACCTATACTATACTATAACACAATAACAATTACAAGTCTAGACTATACTATGACACCAACGCAGACATGTATTGTGTGGCCTAAATTTGGAAAGAAAAGTCCACAGTTAGTGACTCTCCTGTCACACTTTCATTCATGTCATTGATCCTCTGGTTTGGGCAAATTTAGACTTGTCAGAGTACAGTACACCACTTAGCCACTTTCAGGTATTTCCATCGGAGTCTCATTCATCTCATTCACTACTTAAGTTTGAAATCTTCTTCTCTTCTTCAATTTTTACCTCTTGCTTTCATGTTCCTTTGAATATAGGGTACTTCATGTATACTTGTATTACATATTGTAGATTCAGGCAAGCAAAAGGCATAACACTCACATATGTGTGCCCAAAGATAAACATGTTCTGCATTAGCACTCAACAAAATATGATGGTACTTGTGCCCAACTACTCAATTACATCATACTGAGTTCGAGTTTACAATCACTGTTTTTCTGATCTATAGTACAAGGACATGGGCTACTAATTTTACATTCATTCAATATTTTGGTTAACTCTCTGCAAAGTCCCCTGGCATTGTAGCAGGATATCCTAATCTTCATGAGAAGGGACTTGAAAGGTGTGTGGAAGGTATGTTAACTTATCTGTCAAATATTCACCCACTAGAGCTGATAGTTTAGTGCTTAGTGTAGCCCCAAGGGACTGCAACCCATGTTTCACTTTGGGGATGAAATTTTTGACTCCATCCAAAATTTGTTGCACTATAGCAGGTGAGATAAAATATTCCATTGAAAGCTCCTATGGCAGTGTCATTCACACTGATCAGCATAGAATGAATGATCTGCATTACAATTTGGTTTTCCACCTCAGCATTCTGTTCTCCATTATAATGCACTTCAGGCAGCACAATGTCCTTGACATCAACGCCCACCATTGCAGTGTGGAGCACTATGTACATGCACTCCTGTAACTGTTCAGTAACAAGATGCTTCCTTCTACAGTGATGGTCTATGTACTTGTTCATGCCTTTGTGCAGGCCGTGGATAAGGTTTCTTTTCTTTGGTGTCTGGTAACTGGAGTGATAAGTTCCCAGAACAATGGTGAAGGGTCCAACCTTGGAAATAAAGTAAGTTTTGGCTTTTGTTGGTGACAAGTGAGACTAATTACTTCATCATCTGCCATAAGGGTATCTGCACAACCGTATGTCCCATTACCTGCACTGGTGGGCAGGTCAATATCCATAGCAGATACACATCCTGAAGATGTTCAATACCCAATTATATGCAAGTGCTGTACTCACTTCATCTGAGCTTTGCTGAAGTTCATGCTCATAGGACATTAATGAGGCATTTATTCCCCATTGCAGTTCCTGTATGTTGTATGCCTGCAAATTTCCCCTGAGCACGCGTGCTGATGGTGTGCCATACAGATTGAATCATGTTTTTACAGTGCTAACCCTGCGAGAAGTTAATTTGGATGTCATGACTGTGATGTAATCAGCTGATTTCATGAATTTAAAGTATGTCTGGGACTCCATTTTGCAATCACAATAGAGGTTGCACCTGATCAACTCTTCAGATGGCAATGTCCAAATCTATGAAAGAATTGATAATGTAGGTGTGATGGTAGTAGGATATTTAGGTCACTGATAATGCTTCATCTCATCAGGCACTTTTCAAATTTTGCAGTACTACCATGGGTCACTCGGGTCTGGTAGAGTCACTTGCTTGGGATCCTGTCCATCATTGACTGGTGAGTGCTGGTGACAATTGGCCCCACATTTGGAACTTCACACCAGACAGTGCATTGTCAAATAATCAGTACTTGTGCTGTATTGACTGTGTTAGAAACCCTCGCTTCCATCACCTTGAAGCTTGAGAAGCAGCTGTATGTGGTGTGCACGGTACACTTCTATGACAATGGTACTTCACTACTAGTATCATTTCTGGAAAGCAGTGAAATGTACATGTACCACAACAATTTTAATTTTATTCTGACCATGACTCTAGTTTCTGCTATTCCATTGAACCCTGGGATTTAAAATGGCACAAGAAAGTCCAGGGAAGGATGTAAGTTGGGTGTTCACTCTGTGCTCACAATTATTTACTCTTACACTGTAGTGGGAATACCACCCTTGAGAGAAATTTCCTCCTTGTAAGTAATCTTAAAGACAGGGTAGACAAATATTCTATGCCTACCCTCCAATGTGTCCAGTCTTACAGCCATATGATCCTGCAGAATGTGCCTTTGCAAATCTCTGTTGCTCAACAAGCAGGGCTCATTTTCATTAGGGGTGATAATGGTGCATACCAAGATCAGTTGGAGCATGGCAATTGGGGCAATCAGATTATACCTGTAGCAGTAAGTACAGTTCTAGCATACATTTCTCTTTCTAACAAGGGGTAGTTGCATGAAGGGTGCACTTGGTGCACCGTTGTTACTGGCAGCTGCTTTAATGGACACAGTAGCATGAAGGTCTGGGTGGAGGGCAAATTGGTACGTACTGTTGGGAGGACAATGAGATGTATACCTCACCCTCAGCAGGATCTTCACCTACCTCCCAGCTGCTTTGGTTTGCCATTATCTGCATGCTTGTGAGCATGGTAATACACACCCTCCAGTCAGGCACATTTTCAGAACTTTTCCTATTACTTCAAGGCAGTGTGACATGTGTCATTAGGGCTTTGTAAATGTATACACTTGATGTTTACAATATGTACTAATAGGTCTACAATCATTTACAATCATTTACAATATCCCTAAACCAGCACAATCTGCTACCTCTGATGACAGCTGGTCATGCACCAAAGTCCTACAGGGTAGGAGGTTAGTACCGGGGTAAGACCTCTATAATGGCAGAGAATTCACCCTGTTCATTGCCTTTAGGACCAATTCAGTTCCCAAAGGCATTGAAATAGCATGGTAAATTTTACTCCTACACACCAGTACAATATCAAGCTGGCTGTTAAAAGTGCAGCTCCATATCTGTGCACCAAAGTTGCAGTAGCATAGAAAGGGGTCTTGGTACCCCACAGCTACAGGTAAGTAACATCTGACCATGATGTAGTAAACCTGCTTGTGATCCTCCTCCACAGAAAACATGTGTTCAATAACACCCGGTACAATTTTCGCTAATGTGTTCTTGAAGAACACACAACTATCCGCCCATGAATAGTTGCAACTGCAATATTGCAATCCTGCTATGTTCAGCCATTTATACTCAGTGATGATGTGGTCATTTCCATGCAGTTGAGTCTTGCCTTTTGCCATGTGTGTTGGACAACTGCTGAAATAGGGGTCTTGATGATATTGGCTTCAACATGTAACACATATGGAATTGGTTCTGTTGCTGTGTGCAGGATGCCAGTGTCTGTCCGAAATGCTCCTTCTGCAAATGGAGCGCACCATTGCTGCAGGATGTCAGCTGCTTTGTTGAGGACATCAGGTGCGCCAGGTTCTTGAAGCATTGCCTTGACATGTGCAGCTGCACAGAATGTCTCTAACATAGTTCTGTCAAACTCCCCTGAAGAACCGTATTTAATATGTTTCCCCGTATTTTCATTTGTGCTCACCAATCTTGTAGTTCATATTTATTTTCTGCAGGCCTCCAATGATCCTCTCAAAGGGAAACATTCACCAGCCATGCATAGATCTGTATCTTAGAAGAAACTCGTGAAGGTGGAGGGAGGAGTGGTGGTTGAGGCAGAAAGAATGGCCTGGAAAAATGTCTTGGATGCACTCCAGGTAGGCCTTCATGTATATGATGTACTGCTGAGTGTGGTGTGTCAATGTTACATGTGATGTTCCCCATTGGCTTGCCATTGCCAGCAGCATTGTGCTATGAGCTAACTTCTGCCTCTGTTTTCCATTTTCATCACCAGGCTTCATATAATCCATTGTGGGGAATGTCCCCACTGTAGGCCCGTATCCCGTATAATTCCCAAGCCTTACCACCATCTTCCCGTGCATTCCACTACTATTCCGCTACCCATCCGCGTCTTACCCGACCCATCCAATACACGGAACCAAGTGGAACCCAGCGGAACAATTGCGTACCACACGCACCATATTCCTTTAGCCTTTGAAACGTCCTCTCCCGTCCTGTCCCCGTCCTTCCATCCTCACTGGTGAGTACATATGTGTTACAATACTTATACGGATCTTTCCGCTACTCGGGACCGGTTCCTTATCTCACAGCCTCACCCGGTTGTAGCATTGTGCATTTCAGAACCTCTTCCTATATAGGTAGCAATAGATGGGATCTTAGTTTTTTAGCTTCTGATAGACTTGACTCCACTTCCACTTACAGAGTACTTCCCAGTACTCCACTCACTGTCTAAAATATCTTCCCAAATCTATTCCTGATCTCATCGCAATGTTCCCGCCTCCGTGAGTTCTGCTCAAAATGCCTGACATCAGATCTGATGACTTGGAGCAAGTACCAGACACAAGCCTGGTCTGACTTTGCCCAATCATCCTCCTACAGGCTCGTAGTTTCCTTTTCCCTCTGTTGGTTCTGTTTGTTCCCCATTTGTTCTGTTTGTTCCCTGTTTGTTCTGTTTGTTCCCCATTTGTTCTGTTTGTTCCATGTTAGTTCCGTTAGTTCCGCGTAGTTCCGCTTGTTGCGCATTAGTTCCGCTTGTTGCACGTTTGTTCCGTTCGTTGTGTGCTTTGTTTGGATCACCCTTCAGCATGTTGAAATGTCCTTGTGAATTTTGTCCTGTCTTTCCATGATGGTAGGAAAAAGTCAACTACAGGTCAAAGAAAATGATTTATTTTGTCAAGAGCTGGTTCTCTGGGTCTAGGGATAACACCAACTAAGTACATATTTTCTAGTTTGTATTGGAGACTGGGCAGCAGGTTCAGTAGTCCCATCATGATTGACTCAACTGATTTTTCTTGCCAGAGGTCTTATTTCTGTGAGGGTTAAACCAGTCCACTGAAAAACTCCATGCTAATCTGAGGTCCTGCCTCTTCAGCCCATCCATGAACAGTTTTCCATCAGCACCAGAGATCTCCTGCATCACAGTGCCATCCTTAATATCCCACATGCAATACTTCTCATTCATCATCATTCCATGGTCCATGGCTTCTTCTATACCAGGCTGACTGAACATTCCAGCAAGGAATGCATTGAAGTCTTGAATGACATATGGACACACTGGTGTCCACATTTTTCCGCCTTCACCCTTCCTATATTTGACCATCAACTGACCACATGGCTTGCTACCTCGGTACCTCTGATAAGTGCAGTGTTGGGGTATGGCGATTTTTTTCTTGTAGGTGTGGGTGGATATGTGCAGGAACATCTGGTACAAGTGGCAAATATTCAAGTAATCAGGTCCAAGTCAAAGATTTTATGGATGGTATGAATGTTGGAGGGGATGGTGGGACAGGTTGACTCTTCAAGGGTAGTCTCAAGAAGGAGATTCAAAAGGTCAAGGACTGCATTGCACCATGGACGAGTAACATGTCTGAAAACATTCAAGATTAAAACAATGAGCATGGTGATGAGTATGGCAGGATTGGCATTGTGGTATTTTTGTTTGAACCAGGGTCCTATTTGCGATTCAGTAGTGTAGGCATTCCTGCTTAACAACTGTCTCACCTGTGTCAATGATTTCTGCACTATTCAAATCATCATTGGTTGCTCTATGAGTGATGATGTCCATGATGCTCTTCACTGCATCTCTCATCTCCTCCACAGTTCCAAGAATCACATGCCAAAACTCCTCATTACAAGCATTGTCATTGACTTGCATGCATCTCACTTCTTCCTGCATATTAGACATTGTTTCATACTCTGTGGTAAGCATTGCCAGTACTTGTTGCTCATCAGCCAAGTGAAGCTGATTTACAGCATCAGTTACAGTTTGAAGACAAGCATGCATATTGATGTTGAGGAGGAAAAGTTTGCAGTAATCATCTGATGCTTCTTCATGTATTTCCACTGAATGCTCCCTTGCAGCTCTAGATGTATTATTTGGCATGCGTCAGCTCTCAACCTGCCCGTCTTCAGTCCTGTCTTCCAATGTCAATTTGAAGATGCTCCTGGTGAGGTCCTCATCATTCTATTCCTCCAAAAGTAAACTCAATGTAAGCATCAAATCATGATATTCAACCCACCCCTATCTTCGGCTGTTGCTTTGCCATCATTTATCTTGCACAGAAATCTTGTGGAACAAACTTAAAAGTATGAATGATGTAGTGGGTATTTGTAGTGAACATTAACTCAATAAAACTCTTGTTCCTGTTGTCATCCATGGCTCCTTGTATTTTTGTAGTCCTTAAGCGGCCCACTAGACTTGCCATTCATATGACCTTGTATTTTGTCATAGTCCCTCTTGAGCAGCCATTTCTCTGTCCTTGTATTTTTGTAGTTCCCCTTAAGCAGCCCACTTCATTTAACCAGTGCCCCACTAAGTGAGCCCTTAGCAGGGCACTCATATGACACACACACATTTTTAGGGTCATTGTCAGAGGTTAACTCTTAGGCATATTTGTGTACATATTCATAAATTTTCCGCCCTCTGTCTGGCCAACATAGCCCCCCTCTGTCCCCTCACCCACTCTGATACATAGTTTAAATTTATCACATGTTTGATTGTTGTCAGAACTGTGCCTAATAGGTATGAAAGGGGTTATGGAGGGGCTTAGCTTCAGCTTCTATGCCGCACTCCTTAGGCAAGTACAGTGCCCTTAACTTCAGAGGACGGATAGGGGCTGCTGAAGATCGACTCCAATGTGCTCCGACAGAGGTTCAGTAGCATAGAACTATGTCCGACACACTCCAACAGAGGTAAGGCTACAAGGGACTAAGTCCGACATAGAAAGTAAGGCAAGGACCATCCGAAGACAGAAGCAGAAGTCAGTGATATAAGTCTTGAGGTCAGACTAGATGGTGAGTGGGACTCTTAAGTCGAGTTGGAGTAGTTAGGATAGGTTTGAGTCTATATCTATGCGGCACAGCACAGCAGAGTACAAAGTAATAATAAAAGGACATTGACACATATTGCAGTAACATATCTCCGTATTATACGAGTGAACGGACATGCATAATATCCTGTATGATACGGGCCAGCAGACCATGGGCCGAAGGTAGATATATCCTCAACTATGACGGATGGGCCGGGAGTGTTATTATTCCCGATGGAGACGGGTGGGCCCATGTAGGGAATATGTAGAGTAGATGAGTGGGCCGATAGACATGAATATTCAATAGACAGATGGGCCGAGGTAGTTGGATATTATGTGGATGGGTTTACCAAGGTAGATGTGTATCAAATAGCCGGGTATGTCAAGGGTGCTTGTTATCACATAGACAGGTGGGCCCAGATATATCATATTAGACGGGTGGGCCGACGAATTAAGATTATTTTGTAGACGGGTGGGCCGAGGGAGTGGTGAAATATTTATTATATATATGGGTGGGCCGAGGGAGCGGTAAAATATTTATTATATATATGGGTGGGCCGAAGGTTGTCGTATATTGCATAGACAGGTAGGCCGACGTGGGGGTATATAATATAGACGGGTGGGCAGAGAGAGCAATTTATTAGATATTATATAGATGGGTGGGCTGAGGTAGTTGGATATCACATATACGGGTGGGCCCAGATACATATCATATAGACATATGGGCCGAGGTGGTAGTATATTATATAGACGTATGGGCCGAGGTAGTAGTATATTATATAGACGGGTAGGCTGAGATGGTTGATATCATATCCATGGGCCGGGTAACATCCATTGAGTTCCAGGTAACGTCTATCAAGTTCTGGGTAACGTCTATTGATGTCCGGGTAACTAATATCGAGTTCCAGGTAACTAATATCGACTTCCGGGTATTTCATAAATTGAACAAATCACGAAGTACCGAGTACCGAGTTCCGGGCATTGAGTTTAATTGTTATCATATACATGGGTGGGCCCAGACACATCATGTCGACAGGTGGGCCGAGCCAAGGGTGTTGTATGATATACACGGGTGGGCCCAGATGTATATGATGTTGACAGGTGGGCTGAGGTTATTATATGATATAGATGGGTGGGACTATCGAGTGCCAAGTGCCAAGCTCCGACTACCGAAATTTTAATGAACCGAGCATCATGTACCGAGTTCCGGGACCCGGGACCTGGGTCTCGACACTCGAATATTTGATATCTAGCACCCTTCCAATTATCTGGTATTTCATTGACATACTAACATTGCAATGAATGATAATCCGTCTTGGAAAGCTAAGTTCCAACTACCGAAATTTGAATGAACCAAGCATCATGTACCGAGTTCCGGGATCCGGGAGTCCCGGGTCCCGGGTCCTGACACTCAAATATTTGATATCTTGCACCCTTCCCATTATCCGGTATTTCATTGACATATTAGTATAGCAATGAAATGATAATCCATCTTTGAAAGCTAAAATCAAGGTTCCCTATCTGATCCACCCTATCTCCACCACCTTTAAAGTCTGTGGACATCCAGCATTGACCATCTGATTTCCCAAGATCAACACCATCATGAATGTGTCTTCCACCTCCGATATTGAAATAACCTTCTGGCGCACTTGGGCCTTGACAGTCACTCATGAGGCATGTGAATATACCGAACAGAAATTCATTGCCAAGAAAACAGGAGGAGACCCAGTCATACCTTCTCCTAAGCTAGACACCAATCTGGTGATGGCTTGCGATCGATTGGTGGATTGCCTCATAAAGGCATATAACAATCCCAGTGGGTCTTCCTGCAGATTCGGACAGTCCATTTGATGATTCAAATTACTTCACAGTTCGGATGCAGATTGATATTGCAAGATACAGCAAAATGATCTCCCCGAAGGACACTGGACATAATGAAGAAAGAGAGGCGAGGTTGCTTGAGAGGTGTCCACCTGGCCATGAAGGTACAAAGTTGGTCGACATACCCATGACAGTTCTCGATGCTACCGGCGCCATCATTGTGTGGTACCTCCCGGATGCCCTGACGGAAACCACCCAGGTGGGTAACATATTTTGTTACTCAATGGATATGGAATATGAAATGGGAACTCCAGAAGGAAATTCTGGCAGCCTCCGATTTGCTCAGTCCGAGCCTTGCAAAAAGTGTAAAGGTTGATGGGAGTTGGCGGACTAATCAGGATTGGTTCAAACCAAGCTCGGAAAATGATGGCATATCTCCTGGATGCATCAATCTATCTCCGGCTTGGTTTCAACAGGGGCACAAGGTGGGATCTCATGAGATGGCGGTTTCCGATAGTTACACTGACCAATCCGGTAGAATCTGTTGGACCTGGCGGTATCTGCCTCATTGAAGGGACCATTCTCCGAGAATATTCTCAAAGCCATTGCCAGGCTGGCAGCCTTCGCATCAGCCGCACTCAGGGTGATGCATCCTGAGTAGTACTGGGCTGGGATACGAGCCTTTTTAAGCCTCGGACAATCAGCCGAAAGCAAGAATCTTCTGAGGATGTCAGAGACCCTCCAGTACTGGGCATCTGTGTTTAACACCCTCACCGTCATTTCCAATCGGCAAACCCCCAATCATCGAGACCACATATTCATTCCTGAATACTTCAATATTCTCACCACCGTGGGTAGTTATTCGAATGCTTGCATGAGTATGCCAAGTCTTCAGCTGGA